>NC_041226.1:35355545-35422208 GCF_002837175.3 Physeter macrocephalus | reverse complement strand
ATTCTTTGTCTCTGTTTATTTTTTTTTCTTTTGCCTACCCAGGTACGTGGGGGGTTTCTTGCCTTTTGTGAGGTCTGAGGTCTTCTGCCAGCGTTCGGTGGGTGTTCTATAGGAGAAGTTCCACGTGTAGCTGTATTTCTGATGTATCTGTGAGGAAGAAGGTGATCTCCGCGTCTTACTCTTCCGCCATCTTGCCTCGATCTCTCCCTTAATCTTTATTTTTAACATGGACATTCTTTATTTCTGGTTAACCGTTTCCTTTAATGATTAAAGCAGATGTACAATGTATGCTTGATAGGCCACAAACAGGCTGTTTTAGTCAACATAAAATACAAGTTAACTCATGTATATGCCAGAATAATATCCCCATACCTCAATGAGTGAAAATTTCTTTCATCATATCCTATCACAACTAAGAAATTTATCATTTCAAATATATTGTGTTGCTTTTATAATGTTTAAATAGATACGAAGCAGCTTTTAAGATAATGGGAATTTTAAAAAATTGATCCATTTGGAAGGTACTATTGTTCCCTTGGCAAAGTATGTGCCAAGAGACAAAATGTATCATTTTTCATTGTAGCAAATAATAGAATAAAATCTGTCAGCTGTCACTTCCAGCTTTGGATAAAAATCCCCATTAACCTTCTGAGAGAAATACATTTTTCTAGATCTGGTCACCATAAATATCCTGTGTGTTCTAGAGGGCTGTTTTTATTGTTGTTTCCCAAAAGCAGCTAAATATTAAGTGGATATAAACTAACCAGAAATATGTTGCTACAGAACTTCTCTTATTTTTATTATTATTGTTTTATTTACATTTTTTAGTTTTGAGCAGAATCAAGGTCATCAATCATTCATTTTGATGTTGCCAAGCAGTCAGCTACCAGGCTGCCTACAAGCCTCCTGTGCTTGTAACCTGCCAATTTAAATTGAACTAAATGGTGTATAGTCTAAGTCACATATATTCTTATTGAAGTGAAAAGGTATAAAATGTATAAAACAGGCAAATAAAAATAAATATGGATACTGAAGTCCTCATTTCATCCAAGGAAAACTTTGTAAATGTGTCTATGAGATGCAAAATTGCTCATGGGTTGAAGAAAATAACCAGTAATGTCTCCTCCAAATATGAGATTTTATGACCTATAACATAGATAAATATATGAAGAATGTCATGCATTTTATCCCCACCACATCTAGTATGTAATAGCAAACCATAAGGGCGGACATTCTCAGCTAACCTTCAACCTTCAATGAAGTATTGATACGTGTGTGTTTTCACATTTTACACTGCCTCCCTGCTGCTAGAGAACTTTCACATCATTGACTCACCCTTTTATCTCTAAAGAAAATATTCCTTCTCCTTTTTAATTTCCATGCTGCTAAAGTACCACTATCCTAATCCCTTCAAACTCCATTCACTTCTTTATTCAGCTTTAAGACCAGGCTGGGTCCAAGGGCTTAACACTCAGGATTCAAAGACATTCAACAGATCTATTTGTAATTATTGTTATCCAACAAATTTTTATAAGTAATAGAGGTCCAATACTGATATTAATATTTCTGCTCTATATAGGCTTTTACTTGGAAATGCTAAAACTTTCTGTGAAAAAATATATATATAATGAATTTCCAGTATCTAACAGATACTTATAGCATAAAATTTATAAATAAAAATGGAGACACTGACAAACAGCTGAATGTTTGACAAAAATCAGCTTCTGTCATGGACTTTAATTTGTCATAACCATTTGATTGAATGTACAAATAAGAATTATGATTTCATAAAACATGTATTCCATTGTTATTTGCATAAACAATTGTCCTTGCCTCAGTTTTGGTGGGAAACTGCATTTTGAGGTACTTATAATAGGTTATCAATCTTCCTACAAAGTCTTGTATAATAAGATTAGAAAATAGATCCAGTAGCTAAATACTTACTGTGTGCCAGGTCCTTTACATAATTAACTCTCACAACATTTTGCAGATGAAGAAACAGAATCTGAAAGAGTAAATCACTCTCACAGTGTTAACGGGATTTTAATCTACCTTTAACAACAAAGTTGGGGGCTTTGCAATGTAACACTATACTTTGCTTTTACAATTCACTATAATCCAATGAAATGCATAAGTAGAATTTATTAGCTGTACATTGAAGACAAGGAAATCAAAACAGACAGGCACACTGATGTGCATATGACCACACAGTAAGACAAAAGCAGAATCTAAATAAGACATTAAGTTACCTAAATTTCAGTTTTTCAATGAAATACTATTTTGTTACAAATTTAAATTCTGGGGTTTGCCTTGTTTCTAGTTTAAGTTCTGTCTTTCTATATCAGGGTTGTTGTTTTTTTTTTTTCTCTCTTCAAAGTTATATGTTAATTATTTTTTTCCTCACAAATCAGATAGACAGAATATTCTATATATGGAGAAAATAATGAACAATCTAAAGCCAACATAAAAACAAATACTTAACTTTTAAAAATAATAAATTAATTTGTTTAAAATAGTCTAATAAGTGGCTTCTAGGTGAGTACTGAAAGAGAGCTAATGAAATTTAGAAGACCTGCTTTTGTATATACATTTTACAGGTATTTTCAATGCCATCACATGCCAATTGGTGTTGCTGTGCTTGTTTTACTGCACGTTAATATGTCAATAGTATATAAGAATTCATTCAAATTTAAATCATTAAAAATCAACATGCCACATTGCAGTAAACATAGAGACTTCCAAACTAAGGATAAATTAATTGATATATAAATTGTATTCTTTTTTTAGAGATTGCTTCCTGGCAGATGGATTAATATTATCTTATCTCATAACAAAACATTCCGAAAACTAGTACAGATAAAATTACATTGAATTATTAATTGTGTAGACAGCCTGAGGTTAATAATGATTCTGAGCTGCTCACATTTCTGAAAGCACGTTATTCTTCTAGGCATGGTATTGCCAGAAACAATTACTAAGTCAAGAAGTGAGAAGGTAAAGTTACATGGAACTGGAATCATAATTAGCCTCTGACCCAATTTTGATACCAATTAAGTTCTACTCTTCTGTTTTTCTTCTGAATAATGCAGATGTGTCTTTCTCTTCTTTTCATAAATATGTTTTAATACTTACTATTAAATGATGTCCTGTACCACATGGCTCTAATGCAGGAGCATCACTAATGAGAATTTAATAGTTCTTAACAGATTGCCATTAGTCAGTTCCAATGTCAACAGCCTGAAGAGGTTAAACTGAATACAAATAAATGTCTCCTTTGCCTTCCCTTTCCAGAGAATGCACTGAAGCAATTCATTTTACTTTGGGGTTTTGATGAGCAGAAAATTCTAATTTGTTTCTTCACTGACATCCCTTGAGGTTACATTACAGCAAAACCTGTGAAATGCACAGGATCATTTTGATCTTGACAAATAAGATAGCCAGAATTTGAGGTTCAAAGGAGAAATAACTAAAACTGACCTTAGAAGAAAATTTGGTATAGAGATATAGTGGTAAGCAGGGAAAAAGATATAATTCCTGACCAATGAAATCTAATAATCTTTGAAAATCAGTGTAACATCTTAAAAAAGCTCTATTGGCCTAAATTTAGGAACCACAGTTCTAGCTATGCTTGTGAAATAGCTCTATGGCCTCAAGCATAAAAAAATCAGTGGAGGAGTGACGTAATCAAGATGTTGATGTATGTCATTTCTGACTTCAGTTCTGCTCACAAGACCAACTAGCAACTATCCATAGACAAGACACCACTGTGAAAATCACAGAACCTGGGGATGAGGCTGAAGCACTGCCCTGGACCACAAAGACTGAGAACAACCTCATTAGAAGAGTAAGAGGAACACCTTTGCTTTGATCTCAACACACGTAGCCCAGGATGGCATGGTGCTGTACCAAGGAGGCCCCCCAGGCCTACAGTTTCACCAATGGGAAAAAGAGAACCCAAAGTGGATATCTACTTCCCCAGCATTGCAGAACATTTCCCAGGAGTCACACATAGGTCTTACCTCACAGGGATCACTGAGAGAAACTGTGGAGCTCAAACACTGGGGGTCAGATAGAAAGAGTGGAGAAGGGCAGAGTTTACAGAAACCAGTACTCATATTTAGTGAACCTCATTCCTGCTTGCAGCATCACCCAAACAGAGATTACAGCCAGTGTCTCTGACTATCTTCAGAGTTGATCCAGTGGCCCCATCAGGCCAGAAATATTGGTTGGTAGTTCTGCCTGATTTGGGTTCCCAGCTAACAGGCCATACTGGTCATGGAGATTATTCGATGGTCTCACCCAAGCAGGGGAGGAAATTAGCAGTGCCATCTAACTGCTAAGCATAGCCTCCAGTTCCACCCAACAAGGAAGCCTGGCCATAGATGATCAGTAGCTTCAGAGCACATCCTATGGCCTGCCAGGCAGGAAGTTAAGCCATCAGCACTGCCCACCTATGGTCCTGCCTGATTGCTGAATACAGCCTGCAGTCTTGCCCAGGCAGGGAGCTCAGCTGTGACCCTGTCCAATTGTGGAGCATAGCCTGAGGCTCCACTCAACAGAAAAGCCCAACCAGTGACATAGCCCATCTGCAGAGCACAGGTCTCCAACTTCACTGAGCTGTGGGATACAGCTAGAAGTCCCACCTAATAAGACAGCCTGGCCAGCGACTTTGAGCAACAAGTCCCAATGACCAACACTGGAGTATAGCCAGTGGCTCACCTGACTGGGAAGCTCAGCCTGCAGCCCCACCGAAGTTCAGAGCACAGCCTGATGCTCTGACTGATTTCAGAGCACAATGTAAGGACCTGTCTGACCATGAAGCAAAGCCCCTGTCCCTGCCTGTACATAGAGTCCAGCCAGTGGCACCATCCATTTAATGAGTACAGCCTGAGGACCCACCAACCAGGAATAACTGCAGAGCATAGTCTGCAGCCCTGCCCAATTGCAGACCAGTGGTACCACACTTCCAGGGAACACAGCTTATGACCCCATACAACTAGTGGAAACTGAGAGCCTAGCTCATGCCCCCACCTGACTGTGAAACCACAGAGTTGCCTCACTAGAATGTGGAACATAGCCAGCAGGCTTACCCAAACACAAAGCCCAGCCAGTGGTACTTTCCCTTACCTCAGAGCATGGACAGTGGCCTTGACCAACTAGGACTCCAAAAGCAAGCTCCACTTGCCCATGGACAATACCAGCTAACCCATCCAGTATCCCAAGCTGAACTGACAGGTGAAAATATTTCCCTGATGAAGAAAACCTATGAAGTCTAGAAGATTTAATCAAATGCACAGATACCAACACAAAGATTCAAAGATCATGAGGATCAGGTAAAAATTACACCACCAAAGGACACTAATAAACTGCCAATAACTGACGCTGAAGACATGGGGATCTATGAACTGTGTGACAAAGAATTCAGAATAATCCTCTTAAACAATTTCAGCAAACTACAAGAACACAGACAGTTAAATGAAATTTGGAAAATATTCTAAGAACAAAATGAGAAGTTCAACAAAGAAACAGAACCCATCAAAAACAAAACAAAACCAAAACCCCATGAATAGAAATCCTAGACCTGAAAGCTTACAGGATGTATGGTACAGGATTGAAGGAAATAATACATACATTATGAGACTCCTGGAAGGAGAGGAGAAAAATAAAAAATAAAAAAAGTCTATTAAAGCAGTAATTACAAAAGCTTCCAAAACGTTGTGGAGAATAATGCACATCCAGATTCATGACTCCCAAAAGAAAAATAGTTTAACCCAAAAAGAGTTACAATGAGGTACACTATAATTAAATTGTCAAAAGTTAAAGACAGAGAATTTTGAAAGTAGCAAGATAAAAGCAACTCATCTAATACAAGAGAGTCCCCATAAGATTATAAGCAAATTTTTCAGAAGAAATTTTGTAGGCCAGGAGAGAGAGTGGGATGATATAGTCAATACAATGAAAGAAAAAGCTATTGTCAAAGAATGCTATGCTGCCAAAGTTATGTTTAAGAAATTAAGAAGAGATAAAAACTTTCCCAAACAAACAAAAATTGAGGAAGTTCTTCACAATTAAATGCGTCTTACAAAAAAATGCTAAATGAAACGCAAGCTGAAATGAAAGAATGCTAACAAACACCATAAAAACCTATGAATGTGTAAAACTTATCAATAAAGGTAACTATCAAAGAATCAAAGTCAGATTCCCTAATATTATTATATAATGGCAATGAACCAATCAAAACACTAGTTTAAAAGTTTAAAAAGTATTAAAAATAACTATACTATAACTCTAATAATTTATTATTGGAAACAATATGAAATATATGTATACTGTAACATCAGTAAGTTAAATTATGAGGGGGAAGAAATAAAAGTATAAATTTTCAGTATGCTATACAAGTTAAACTGTTATCAGCTTAAAACCGAATGTTAGAAATATATTTTATGTAAGTCTCATTGTAAACATAAAGAAAAAACCTGTGGTAGATATACAAAAGATTATGATAAAGAAATCAAAGCTTACAGTAAAAAAAAAAAATCAAATCACAAAGGAAGACAGCAAGAGAGAAAGCAAGGAACAAAGTATCTACAAAACAGTGAGAAAATAATTAACAAAATAGCAACCAAATGTCCTTATCCATCAATATTTACTTTAAATATAAATGGATTAAATCATACAATCAAAAGTCACAGAATGGCTGAATGGATGAAAAAAGCAGGATCCAATGATCTGGTGCCTGTAAGAGACTCACTTTAGCTTTTACAACACACATAGGCTGAGTGGAAATGGAGGGAGAAAGATATCACAAACAGATCTATACTTATGCCAGAAAAAGAGATTTTAACATGAAAATGGTCAAAAAGACAAAAAAATATAATATTATTATATAATATTAGAGGGATCAATTCATCAAGAAGCTAAAGTAACTATAAATATTTATGCACCTAACATACAAGCACTTAAATGTATAAAGCACATACTGACAGAACTAAAAGGAGAAATAAATAGCAATATAATAATAAATGGGGCTTTAATATCCCGCTGTCAATAATGAAAAGATCATCTAGATAGAAAATCAATATGGAAAGAGCAGATTTTACAATCTGTATATCAATACAATATGTATATATCAAATTGACCTACTAGACATATATAGAACATTTCATCTAACAACAGCAAATACATTTTCTTCTAAAGCACACATAGAACATTTTCCAGGATAGATCATATTCTAAGTCACAAAACAAGTTTCAGCACACTCAGGAAGATAGAAACTATATCAAGTTTTTTTTTTCTTCAAATAAAATGGTATGAACTGGAAATCAACAGTAGGAGAAAAACTGGAAATTTCACAAATATATAAATTAAACATATACTTCTGAACAACCAGTAGGTCAAAGAGGAAATCATATGGGAAATCAAAATATCTTGAGACAAGTAAAAATATAAACACAACATATCATAACTTATGAGATGTAACAAAAGCAGTTCTAAAAGGAAAGTTTATAGCTATAAATGCATACATCAAAAATAAAGATCTCAAATATGACAAAACTTTAACTGGACTAATCAAGAAAAAAAGAGGACTCAAATAAAATTATAAATGAAAGAGGAGACATTAAAATAAATATCACAGAAATAAAAAGGACCAAAGGAGACTATGAACAATTGTATGCTAACAAATTGGGAAGCCCAGACAAAACTACAAATTCCTGGAAACACACAGCAGACCAAGACTGAATCATGAAATCATAGAAAATCTGAACAGACCAGTAATGTGTGAATAGATTCAATTAGTAATAAAAAAAAACTTCCCAACAAAGAAAAATCTCAGGACCAGTTGGCTTCCCTGGTGAATTCTACAGGGAGTAGGTTGATGGTTGGTAGTGGGAATGGGGGGATATGTTCAAATGATTACAAAATTCTAGTTATAATATGAATAAATTCTGGAGATATGACGTACAGCATGGTGACTATAGTTAACAACATTGTGCTATATACTAGAAAGCTGCGATGAACGTACATCTTAAAAGTTATCGGGCTTCCCTGTGGTGCAGTGGTTAAGAATCCGCCTGCCAATGCAGGGGACACGGGTTCAACCTCTGGTTCGGGAAGATCCCACATGTTGCGGAGCAACTAAGCCCATGTGCCACAACTACTGAGCTTGCTCTCTAGAACCCGTGAACGACAACTACTGAAGCCAGTGTGCCTAGAGCCCGTGCTCTACAACAAGAGAAACCACCACAATGAGAAGCCCACGCACCGCAATGAAGAGTACCTCCTGCTCACCGCAACTAGAGAAAGCTGGTGTGCAGCAATGAAGTCCCAACACAGTCAAAAATAAATAAATAAAGTTATCACCACATCTAGATACAAAATGACAACTATGT
Source organism: Physeter macrocephalus (assembly GCF_002837175.3). Classification (NCBI taxonomy): domain Eukaryota; kingdom Metazoa; phylum Chordata; class Mammalia; order Artiodactyla; family Physeteridae; genus Physeter; species Physeter macrocephalus. Next base: position 35,413,818 of record NC_041226.1, on the reverse strand, counting down.
GAGGTGATGCATGTGTTATTGTGATAATCATTTCTCAATATATGTGTATATCAAATCATCCTGTAACAACATGTGATGTGTCAATTATATCTCAGTCAAGCTGAAAAAATTTAAAAAGCAATGAAATACTTAAAACCAAAACCAAAAAAATGAAAAAAAAAAAGATGCAGGCAGAAATCCCGTGCTGCTTGTTGGTGATGAGGGATTCCTCCTAATTCTAAAAACTGCATAATTTTAATTAAACCCACTTTTTTCTTCATAAAATGTCAAATTTAGTAATTATAAAAAGTTTCCTTCATGAAATATGAGTTCATGAAATTTCCTTCATAAAATAGGACTTCAAATTTAGTTATGTTAAGTGTATTCTAAACCAGTTGCTTATTAACTGTCAAAGTCAAATGAAAAGATTTAAGTAAACCTTGCCCTTCATATCTTGTCAAAGTACAACTTAGTTTATATAAGCATATTTTGTGAGAAACAGATGCAGTCATATTTTTTGTAGTAAAAGTCAACATAATTTATAAATTGTTCATAATATATGGACTACAATGTTGAGAAGGAACTTTAAAAGGGGAGAAAGTGTTAGAATATGTGGTCTATGATCTTGAAGCATAAGCAGGGAGAAAATAAATAAAAGATATAAATATAAGGACATGAAGTATCATATTATCAAATGTAATTGTGTGTGTGTATAATGTGTACATATGTAACATCATAACAAACCATAACTTTCTCCTATTACCTCACTTATTAATCTAGACCAATAGGAGTAATGGCCTCCATTCATACCAATGGCATGGAATATGTATGTAAATCCATTTGTTTGTACTTTTTCCATGTACATTTGTAGGTACATGAGGCTTTACAGGTGAAAGTAATGTCAAACAAGATGTCAAGAGTCTAGAGATATGAAGAAATAATTAATGAACTATTTCAGCTGAGCTAGGAGGAGACACCTTGTCTTGTGATGAAGACAGTAGCTAAATAGAGTAGCTAAAGAGAGTAGCTTTTCAGCTGAAGAAACACTAACATTGTTTTATCATCAACAACATAGAAGTATTGATCAGTTGCCACCATGCTTTGAGTAGGCTTCAGGTCAAAGAAATGATTTTAAATGATCTACTTGTTATAGGAAAATGGTTGAGGGGAAGAAAAAAAGATGTCAGCTAAAATTTCCCTATTTAATTTTTTAAAAGAATTTTCCTATTCTGCTTTTTATAACTTCATTATAACAAACAGTTTAAAATATTATAGTGAAAAACCACCAAGGTGAAATAAATTGCCATGGGACTACTATGAATCTGTAATTGTACTGGCACCACAAAGACATCATTAGGTTCTGATCAGATGGTGTATATAGAGATACTAGCAGCCATAGATAAAACAATAACTATACTTTCAAACAAAAAGTCATTTAAAGCCCCACCTAGTGGTGAGTTCGATGATATTTATATACTTCTGCCTTGAGGCAAGCTGGCTATAAGAGGTTCTCATCTTCTCCTAGCTCTAGGAGTGGGCTTATGCCATATATATATATATATTTTTTCTGACCAGTTACTGACCCAAAACTCTACTCTGATACCACCATGGATGTTAGAAATGTCAGGTAGACCTTTATACCTTAGTTTTCAAATCTACAGTTCTCTAAAAACATTTTACCCAAAGTAGTAAAAGTAAAGATAAATAAAATGGTATTTTTGATTCAATATTTCTACCTTTGCTTTAATTTTAGGTCTTAGTAAACATTTTCTACTGTAATTTACTTTTATTGGGCTTCTCTGGTGACGCGGTGGTTGGGAGTCCGCCTGCCGATGCGGGGGGCATGGGTTCGTGCCCCGGTCCGGGAGGATCCCACGTGCCGTGGAGTGGCTGGGCCCGTGAGCCATGGCCGCTGGGCCTGCGCGTCCGGAGCCTGTGCCCCACGGCGGGAGAGGCCATAACAGTGAGAGGCCCGCGTACCACAAAAAAATAAAATAAAATGACATTGGATTTTTTTTTTAACTTTGGTGCCTAGGACATTCATTCTATATTTCTAATATCCAACTCACTAAATTTAATTTTGGGTCACAAAATAGATTTAAACATACATTTATTTAAGTTAGGCTTGCACATTCATTGTCATTCTGCTTTATTCACAATTTCATGACATTCCCTCAAAAACCCTGTAGAGTAAGACAAACATTACCAATCAATTTAGTCCTCTTTGAGAGAAAGGATCAGAGCAATTCAGCCCTGCTGAATCAGGCAAGTGCAAATGATTGATTGCAGTCAGCTATCAGAAGAACTGTTATGTTACACCATGAAGGTTGGCAGCCCATGCTGATCACATTAGAGAAAAGGTCAGATTATGTATTTTCAGTCTCACTTGTACATCTGGTACTAATGCCATTGTCATTATCATTCCTGAAAATGGAAAAAAATAGCCTGGAAATGGCATCATGAAGGGGAAAAAAGAAATTTAAGAAATAATTATGTACATGCTTTTAAAACAAATGGATATATTGTGAAACAGAATGTCCAATGAATGTGGAGAAAAACAATTTAATTAATTTTCAAAAAGTACATTTACTTATTATAAGCCTAGTATTAAACACCAGTGAATATTTTCATACTGAAAAAATTAAAAACCTCTTACTAAATCATAGAACATAAGTTAACCAATGATTAGTCTTTGAAACTGAAGTTAGATTTGCCCTTTACGTGTCATTGTCTTTAAGCTTTAATAGCCATAGAATGACTTTAAATTATATATGTGATAATCTTTGTTGAGAGGTATAAAACTTCATACTCAAAGCACTTCACAAATAATTTTTCATTCTGATAACAGATCTGTAGATGGAATTTAAATTTTATTTTTTATGTAACATAATTGTTTTCTACTTAAGAATGGTAGCATTAATACAAAATCATAAACACATTCCAGATTAAATTTTTATTTTTTGTTATATCCTGAGAGTACAGTTCTGAGGCATGGATCTTGTAACATGGAATGACTCATGGTCCACAAGTGCTGGGAGACAAGAGACTTTCTATGGGTCTATTGAATTTCTGTAGGTCTATGAGCAAGGTACTGACTGCTCTTTATTCAAGAATGCTTGGGGTCTTCCCTGGTGGTGCAGTGGTTGAGAATCTGCCTGCCAATGCAGGGGACACGGGTTCGAGACCTGGTCTGGGAAGATCCCACATGCCATGGAGCAACTAGGCCCGTGAGCCACAACTACTGAGCCTGCGCGCCTGGAGCCTGTGCTCCGCAACAAGAGAAGCCACAATAGTGAGAGGCCCATGCACCATGATGAAGAGTGGCACCCACTTGCTGCAACTAGAGAAAGCCCTCACACAGAAACGAAGACCCAACACAGCCAAAAATAAATAAATTAATTAATTAATTAAAAAAAAAAAAAGAATGCTTGTACAGTGAACCACCTAGAGTTGGATAGTGCCTCCTTCTGGAGCAAAGAGCAGATATGCTTAGTGCCCATAAAAGATTCAGAGTCCCAAAGCCCTTATCCTGCCATGCATCTCACTGAGTGTGCATGTATCATCCAGTACTCTTCATACTGCCCTGTAGAAACTGGTGCTCAAGAAATTGGTGCAAAAATGCTTATACTTTGACTTCTGCTATAGCTGTGAGCAATAAGCTACTCTGTTGCTGTGGGTAACAAACTGTCCATTATCTTTGGTGCAGAAGTCTTATATCTTCTACCGTCATCCATGAAACTTTGACAAGCTAACTAGTTAACTTACCAGTAGGTAAAATCTTAGATGATTTATAGATGTTTGCAGAGATGAACCCCACATTGACTGCTAACTGATTCTCTTAAGTATAACTACAATTCCTATCCATTTAATAATTTTGTTGTTGATTTTTTAAGTCATAGGAATTTATAGCCCCAAATCTTTGGGTTGACCCCAGCACACAATTCTTTGCACCATCAAGTTATGGATCATTTGAAGAGATAGAATGACTGACTCTACTACCCTGGGAGAAACAGACTTCTGAACTCCACTTCCGAGAAAGATTCATGTAATATTTCTCCTGAAATCGAATTGGTTTAGATATTGGGCAGCCGAAAAGAAATTAGTTAGGACATTAATAAAATAAGAGAAAAAAGAAATAATAAACTAAAGGAAAAAATGTTCTCTAAGATATCTATGAATTCGAGTACTTTATAAACTATACGTAAGACAGGAGTTTTACCACTTCTTGTCAATTTATATAGTGTAATACATCCAACGTGTTTTACATTGTCTTGCTACTTTATGTTGTCATTCCCTTTACTACCTCTGGTATGCTTTTCCTCCCTGGGCTTAATTGTGTATATTTTATTTTCAAGCATTCCCACTACTACAAAAATAAATATATTTAATTTTTTCTAAATTCGTCACAAATAAACACATAAATATCCAAATATATAGTAGCCTAAGTTATCTATCCTCAATATCAGATGTTCATTCACCCACTTGATTTATAGAAGCAGCCTTCAAAATCAAATATCAAATTCAATCAAATCATATTATATTGAGCACTCTAAAGAGGATGCCTAAAATAAATCAGCTAAGTAATTAAGAACTCTGGAAAAAAATCTGTGATACTGCTGCCTTCTACCTTGCTTTATCCTATAATCTGTTTGGTATTTTATAATCCTAAAGTGCATTGAATTAACACTCTTGGTACAGCACTCTTTCATTGGGAATTATAAAAATCCCTTCAGTGGTTATGACTGTGTACCTCTCTGATATTTGTAGCACAATATTTTGCTCACTTGCAGATCATGAAAGCACTTCTATAGCTCATTTTCTATTTTTATCCTAATAAAAATAGGGTCTGAATTCATACCCTAGGGAAATACCATAGAGAATATTGTTCAAATTTATATTTTATAATGAAAGATTATAGGTTTTACCACAATTTGTACAGTCTCTTCTAAAAATTTTATTGAAGTATAGTTGACTTACAATGGATGTTTAATTTCTGCTGTACAACAAAGTGACTCAGTTATACATATATATCTTCTTTACAGATTATTTTCCATTATAGTTTATCACAGTATATTGAATATAATTCCCTGTACTATACAGTAAGACCTTGTTTTTTATCCATCCTATATGTAATAGTTTGCATCTGCTGTAAAGTCTTTACCATTAGCCAAGTGATAATTTGTGTTGCTTATGCCTAAAGTAATTGCAATAATAATTTTTACAGCAATGATAAAAATGAATGCACATCTCTTAATTTTCCTTCCACTTAATTTTTCTTTGAGTTAATTAAGAATTTTGGTTGATTTCTTGTAGAGAAGAGGTAGACTGTAATAGTCACTCAGATCACCACCATTTAAAACAGAATTTCTGACTTTAGGCTGAAAGTTCCTTTAAAGTGCCACTTTCCCCCAAATTATTTCTATTGGTCTCTGTTACCTCTACCTGAAAGGTATGATACCACCATTGAAAAGTGCTGCAGTGAATGGTGGGTTAAGTTTCAGCAGGAAGACTGGAGAAAATACTAAGAAATTGAGGGACACAATCCACTCACTAGTCATACACTCTGTAAGTTGCTTTTGTATACAAGACTCTTACAGATACTAGAGGATAAGTGGAAATACAGAAACACAGCACACCTTGAGTGATAGGTGCTATAACAAAAGTAATATAAAGGTCAATAAAGCACAGAGGAGGGGGTGGTTAACTATTTGACCAGTGAAAGGTGAAGGAAAGTCCAGGTAGTGAGATGAGCATTGACAGGAATGAAAGGGCATGGCTGCTTAGGGAAATGATGAAAAGTTCAGTTTGCTTGGAGCAGCAAGTGAAGACCTAAAGAAAAATGAAGAGGAAACTGATACAATGTATAAAAATGAATTCAGAATGATTCATAAATGGATGAATATAACATGTTACATCTTTAGCTTTAAATCCTAAGCTTTATTAATATTACATTAATAACAGGTTCAGCCAATTCCACCTTTACATGAAAATCCTCCTTTACTTAGTTGTTTATTCATCTTGCTTGATACTCTGTGAAAAACTTGAATCTGTACAACTAAACATTATTTCTAGAAAATATCCTTGATGTTTTCTTTAAACTTTCTTTTACCATGTCACCATTAGCCCCACTGGATCTTATGAATGTAATCTGCATGCCTTTTGGCTTGTTTCACACCTTCTATCTGTTTGTTGTGCATTCAGGAGATTCATTCACCTAGGATGTAAGGATTATTAATTCACTATTTTTAATGTAAAATATGTCAAATATGCAAGTGTCAAAAACATGTACTACTAACAAATATAACAGATTTAAAATCATACTCATTCTGGTAGATAGATAATTTTTTTCCAATAATTCACTATCCCATCCTGAAAGAGAATCCTACGTCCTTTGCTCTTTGTGATGTGACTTGCAGTGTCTCCTATTGAAGGAGTATACTTTCCTGCCCCATTAACATAGGGTTTAGCCATGTGACTTGTTTTGGCAAATGGAAGTGAGTGGATGTGATGGAGTCCATATCCAAGAAGAAACTTTTCAGAGCCACGCTTTAACCTGGATTCAGAAGTAAAAAGACATATGGGGCAAAAGCAGAGGAGCAGCTGACAAGCCATCAACATGTAACATAACTGACAAATAAAACTTATGTGTTTAAACAAAAAGTGGGGGAATCATTTATTATTGCAGCAAAACTAAGTAATATACCAGTGTACCCCAAACTCAGATTATGACACAGCAGATCAGGAGAGACCTTCAAGATGGTGGAGGAATAAGACATGGGGATCACCTTCCTCCCCACAAATACATCAGAAATACATATACATGTGGAACAACTCCTACAGAACACCACTGAATGCTGGCAGGAGACCCTAAGCCTCCCAAAAGGCAAGAAACTCCCCATGTACTGGGGTAGGGCAAAAGAAAAAAGGAAAAAGAGAAACAAAAGAATAGGGATGGGACCTGCACCTCTTGGAGGGAGCTGTGAAGGAGGAAAAGTTTCCACACAATAGGAAGTCCCTTCACTGGTGGATACAGGGGTGGCAGGGGGGAAGCTACGGAGCCATGGAGGAGAGCACAGCAACAGGGGTGCAGAGGGCAAAGTGGAGAGATTCCCACGTAAAGGATCAGTGCTGACCAGCACTCACCAGCCTGAGAGGCTTGTTGGCTCACCCACCAGGGGCAGATTGGGGCTAGGAGCTGAGGCTCCAGCTTCGGAGTTCAGATCCCAGGGAGAGGACTGGGATTGGATGCGTGAACCTAGCCTGAAGGGGGCTAGTGTTCCACAGTAGCCAGGAGGGAGTCCGGGAAAAAGTCTGGACCTGCGTAAGAGGTGAAAGACTATTATTTTGGGGTGCATGAGGAGAGGGGATTCAGAGCACCTCCTGGACAAACTCCAGAGATGGGTGTGAGCTGCGGCTATCAGCGTGGACACTACAGACAGGCATGAGATGTTAAGTCTGCTGCTGCAGCCACCAAGAAGTCTGTGTGCAAACACAGGTCACTATCTACACCACCACTCCCGGGAGCCTGAGCATCCTGCCACTGCCAGGGTCTCGTGATCCAGGGACAACTTCCCCGGGAGAACACACGGCACACCTCAGGCTGTTGCAACGTCACGTCGGCCTCTGCTGTCTCAGGCTCGCCCCGCATTCCGTACCCCACCCTCCCCCTGGCCTGAGTGAGCCAGAACCCTCTAATCAGCTGCTACTTTAACCTGGTCCTGTCTGGGCAGGAAACAGATGCCCTCAAGTGACCTACAGGCAGAGACTGGGCCAAATCCAAAGCTGAACCACAGGAGCTGAGCGAACAAAGAAGAGAAAGGGAAATTTCTCCCAGCAGCCTCAGGAGCAGTGGATTAAATCTCCACAATCAACTTGATGTACCCTACATCTGTGGAATATCTGAATAGACAATGAATCATCCCAAAATTGAAGCGGTGGAGTTTGGGAGCAACTGTAGACTAGGAGTTTGCTTTCTGCATCTAATTGATGTACCCTGCATCTGTGGAATATCTGAATAGACAATGAATCATCCCAAAATTGAAGCGGTGGAGTTTGGGAGCAACTGTAGACTAGGAGTTTGCTTTCTGCATCTAATTTGTTTCTGGTTTTATGTTTATCTTAGTTTAGTATTTAGAGTTTATTATCATTGGTAGATTTGTTTATTGATTTGGTTGCTCTCTTCCTTCATATATATATATATATACATATATATGTATATATATATACATATATATGTATATATACATACATATATATGTATATATATATATAAATTTTTTTTTGTCCTTTTTCTCTTTTTGTGAGTGTGTATGTGTAGGCTTCTTTGGGTGATTTTGTCTGTATAGCTTTGCTTTTGTCTGTATAGCTTTGCTTTTAACATTTGTCCTAGGGTTCTGTCTGTCCATTTTTTTTGTTTGTTTTTTAACTTAAAAATTTTTTTTTTCTTAATAATAATTTTTTATTTTAGTATCTTTATTCTCTTTTTGTGAGTGTGTATGTGTAGGCTTCTTTGGGTGATTTTGTCTGTATAGCTTTGCTTTTGTCTGTATAGCTTTGCTTTTAACATTTGTCCTAGGGTTCTGTCTGTCCATTTTGTTTGTTTGTTTGTTTGTTTTTAGTACAGTTTTTAGCACTTGTTATCATTGCTGGATTTGTTTTTGGATTGGTTTGTCTCTTCTTTCTTTCTTTTTTTAATTACTTTTCAATATTTTTGTTTTTAATAATTATTTTTCATTTCAATAACTTTATTTTACTTTATTTTTCTTCTTTCTTTCTTTTTTTCTCCCTTTTCTTCTGAGCCGTGTGGCTGACAGGGTCTTGGTGCTCTGGCTGGGTGTGCAGGCCTGTGCTTCAGAGGTGGGAGAGCCGAGTTCATTGGTCCACCAGAGACATCCCAGCTCCACGTAATATCAAATGGCCAAAATCTCCAAGAATGTTCGATCTCAACACCAAGATCCAGCTCCACTCAATGACCAGCAAGTTACAGTTCTGGACACTCTATGCCAAACAACTAGCAACACAGGAACACAACCCCACTCGTTAGCACAGAGGCTGTCTAAAATCATAATAAGGTCACAGACACCCCAAAACACACTGCCGGACATGATCGTGCCCACCAGAAAGACAAGATCCAGCCTCATCCACTAGAACACAGGCACCAGTCACCTCCACCAGGAAGCCTACATAACCCACTAAACTAAACTTAGCCATTGGTGTCAGACAACAAAAACAATGGGAACTACAAACCTGCAGCCTATGAAAGGAGGTCCCAACACACAGTAAGTTAAGCAAAATGAGAAAACAGAGAAACACACAGCAGATGAAGGAGCAAGGTAAAAACTAACCAGACCAAACAAATGAAGAGGAAATAGGCAGCCTACTTGAAAAAAATTCAGAGTATTGATAGGAAAGATGATCCAATATCTTGGATATAGAATGGAGAAAATACAAGAAACGTTTAACAAGGACCTAGAAGAACTAAAGAGCAAACAAACAATGATGAAAAACAAAATAAATTAAAGTTAAAATTATCTAAAAGGAATCAGTAGCAGAATAACTGAAGAAGAAGAATGGATAAGTGACCTGGGAGATAAAATGTTGGAAATAACTACTGCAGAGGAGAAAAAGAAAAGAAAATGAAAAGAATTGAGGACAGTCACAGAGAACTCTGGGACAACTTTAAATGCACCAACATTTGAATTATAGGGGTCCCAGAAGAAGAAGAGAAAAAGAAAGGGACAGAAAAAATATTTCAAGAGATTAGAGTTGAAAACTTCCTTAATATGGGAAAGGAAATAGTCAATCAAGTCCAGGAAGCACAGAGAGTCCCATACGGGATAAATCCAAGGAAAAACATGCTAAGACACATACTACTCAAACAATCAAAAATTAAATACAAAGAAAAAATATTAAAAGCAGCAAGGGAAAAACAACAAATAACATACAAGGGAATCCCCATAAGGTTAACAGCTGATCTTTAAGCAGAAACTACAAGCCAGAAGGGAGTGGCAGGACATATTTAAAGTGATGAAAGGGAGAAACCTACAACCAAGATTACTCTGCCCAGCAAGGATCTCATTCAGATTTGATGGAGAAATTAAAACCTTTACAGACAAGCAAAAGTTTAGAGAATTCAGCACCACAAAACCAGCTTTACAACAAATGCTAATGGAATATCTCTAGGCAGGAAACACAAGGGAAGGAAAAGACTGACAAAAACAAACCCAAAACAATTAAGAAAATGGTCATAGGAACATACATATCGATAATTACCTTAAATGTAAATGGATTAAATGCTCCAACCAAAAGACACAGACTGGCTGAATGTATACAAAAACAAGACCTGTATATATACTGTCTACAAGAGACCACTTCAGACTTAGGGACATATACAGATTAAAAGTGAGGGGATGGAAATCAAAAGAAAGATGTAATAGCAATTATAATATCAGATAAAATAGACTTTAAAATAAAGACTATTACAAGAGACAAAGAAGGACACTACATAATGATCAAGGGATCAATCCAAGAAGAAGAAATAACAATTGTAAATATTTATGCACCCAACATACGAGCACCTCTCTACATAAGGCAAATGTTAACAGTCATAAAAGGGGAAATCGAAAGTAACACAATCATGGTAGGGGCTTTAACATCCTATTTTCACCAATGGACAGATCATCCAAAATGAAAATAAATAAGGAAACACAAAATTTAAATGACTTATTAAACAAGATGGACTTAATTGATATTTATAGGACATTCCATCCAAAAACAACAGAATATACTTTCTCCTCAAGTGCTCATGGAACATTCTTCAGGATGGATCATATCTGGAGTCACAAATCAAGCCTTGGTAAATTTAAGAAAATTGAAATTGTATCATATATCTTTTCCACCACAATGCTATAAGAATAGATATCAATTGCAGGGAAAAAATTTTCTAAAAAATAGAAACACATGGAGGTTAAACAATATACTATTTTTTTTTTTTTTTTTTTTTTTACTGCGCCACCAGGGAAGCCCAACAATATACTATTTAATAACCAAGGGACCACAGAAGAAATCAAAGAGAAAATTTAAAAAAAATACCTAGAAACAAATGACAATGAATACACGACAACCCAAAACCTATGGGATGCAGCAAAAACACTTCTAAGAGGGAAGTTTATAGCAATACACTCCTACCTCAAGAAACAAGAAACATCTCAAATAAACAACCAAACAGTACACATAAAGGAATTAGAGAAACAAGAACAAAAAACCCCACAAAGTTACCAGAAGGAAAGATAGCATAAACATCAGATCAGAAATAAATGAAAAAGAAGTGAAGGAAACAATAGCAAAAATCAATACAACTTAAAGCTGGTTCTTGGAGAAGATAAACAAAATTGATAAACCATTAACCAGGCTCATCAAGAAAAAAAGAGAAAAGACTCAAATCAATAGAATTAGAAATGAAAAAGGAGAAGTAACAACTGACACTGCAGAAATACAAAGGATCGTGAGAGACTACTACAAGAAACTATATGCCAATAAATTGGACAACCTGGAAGAAATGGACAAATTCGTAGAAAAGCACAACCCTCCAAGACTGAACCAGTAAGAAACAGATATATAGACAAATGAATCACAAGCCGTGAAATTGAGACTGTGATTAAAAATCTTCCAACAGACAAAAGCCCAGGACAAGATGGCTTCATAGGCAAGTTCTATCAAACATTTAGAGAAGAGCTAACACCTATCCTTCTCAAACTCTTCCAAAATATACCAGAGAGAGGAAGACTCCCAAACTCATTCTACAAGGCCACCAACACCCTGAAACCAAAACCAGACAGATTTCACAAAGAGGGAAAACTACAGGCCACTATAACTGATGGACATAGATGCAATAATCCTCAATAAAATACTAGCATACAGAATCCAACAGCACATTAAAAGGATCATACACAGTGACTAAGTTGGGTTTATTCCAGGAATGCAAGGATTCTTCAATATACGCAAATCATTCAATATGATATATCATATTAACAAATTGAAGGAGAAAAACCATATGATCATCTCAATAGATGCAGAAAAAGCTTTTGACAAAATTCAACACAAATTTAAGATAAAAACCCTCCAGAAAGTAGGCACAGAGGTAACTTACCTCAACACAATAAAGGGCATATATGACAAACCCACAGCCAACATCATTCTCAATGGTGAAAAACTGAAAGCATTTCCACTATGATCCGGAACAAGACAAGGTTGTCCACTCTCATCACTATATTCAACATAGTTTTGGAAGTTTTAGTCACAGAAATCAGATAAGAAAAGGAAATAAAAGGAATCCAAATCAGAAAAGAATAAAGCTGTTGCTGTTTGCAGATGACATGATACTATACATAGAGAATCATAAAGTGCTACCAGAAAACTATTAGAACTAATCAATGAATTTGGTAAAGAAGCAGGATACAAAATTAATGCACAGAAATCTCTTGCATTTCTAACACTAATGATGAACAATCTGAAGAGAAATTAAGGAAACATTCCCATTTACCATTGCAACAAAAAGAATAACTCTATGACATAAATCACAGCTAGATCCTTTTTGACCCTCCTAGAGAATTGGAAATAAAAACACAAATAAACAAATTGGACCTAATGGAACTTAAAAGCTTTTGCACGGCAAAGGAAACCATAAACAAGATGAAAAGAAAACCCTCAGAATGGGAGAAAATATTTGCAAATGAAGCAACCGACAAAGGATTAATCTCTAAAATTTACAAGCAGCTCATGCAGCTCAATATCAAAAACACAAAAAGCCTAATCCAAAAATGGGCAGAAGACCTAAATAGACATTTTTCCATACACATTCATTGCAATCCCCGTCAAACTACCAATGGCATTTTTCATAGAACTAGAACAAAAAAAAATCACAATTTCTATGAAAACACAAAAGACCCCGAATAAACAAAGCAATCTTGAGAAAGAAAAACAGAGCTGGAGGAAACAGGCTCCTGGACTTAAGACTATACTACAAAGATACAGTAATCAAGATAGTATGGTACTGGAACAAAAACAGAAATATAGATCAATGGAACAGGATAGAAAGCCCAGAGATAAACCCACACACTTGTGGTGACCTTATTTTTGATAAAGGAAGCAAGAATATACACTGGAGAAAAGACAGCCTCTTCAATAAGTGGTGCTGGGAAAACTGGACAGCTGCATGTAAAAGAATGAAATCAGAACAATCCTTAACACCATACACAAAAATAAACTCAAAATGGATTAAAGACCTAAATGTAAGGCCAGACACTATAATACTCTTAGAGGAAAACATAGGCAGAACACTCTATGACATAAATCACAGCTAGATCCTTTTTGACCCTCCTAGAGAATTGGAAATAAAAACACAAATAAACAAATTGGACCTAATGGAACTTAAAAGCTTTTGCACGGCAAAGGAAACCATAAACAAGATGAAAAGAAAACCCTCAGAATGGGAGAAAATATTTGCAAATGAAGCAACCGACAAAGGATTAATCTCTAAAATTTACAAGCAGCTCATGCAGCTCAATATCAAAAACACAAAAAGCCTAATCCAAAAATGGGCAGAAGACCTAAATAGACATTTTTCCAAAGAAGATATACATATTGACAACAAACACATGAAAGAATGCTCAACATCACTAATGATTAGAGAAACGCAAATCAAAACTGCAATGAGGTAACACCTCACACCAGTCAGAATGGCCATCATCAAAAAATCTACAAACAATAAATGCTGGAGAGGGTGTGGAGAAAATGGCACCCCCTTGCACTGTTGGCGGGAATGTAAATTGATATAGCCACTATGGAGAACAGTATGGAGGTTCCTTAAAAAACTGAAAATAGAACTACCATATGACCCAGCAATCCCACTACTGGGCTCATATTCTGAGACAACCATAATTCAAAAAGAGTCATGTGCCACAATGTTCATTGCAGATCTATTTACAATAGCCAGGACATGGAAGCAACATAAGTGTCCATCAACAGATGAATTGATAAAATGGATAAAGAAGATGTGACACATATGTGTAATGGAATATTACTCCTCCATAAAAAGAAGCAAAACTGTGTTATTTGTAGTGATGTGAATGAACCTAGAGTCTGTCATACAGAGCAAAGTAAGTCAGAAAATGAAAAACAAATACCGTATGCTAACACATATATATGGAATCTAAAAGAAAAAGAAAATGTTCTGAAGAACCTATGCGCTGGACAGGAATAAAGATATAGATGTAGAGAATGGACTTGAGGACACAGGGAGGGGGAAGGGTAAGCTGGGATGAAGTGAGGGAGTGGCATGGACTTACATATACTACCAAATGTAAAATAGATAGCTAGTGGGAAGCAGCCACATAGCACAGGGAGATCAGCTCAGTGCTTTGTGAACACCTAGAAGGGTGGGATTGGGAGGGTGGGAGGGAGACACAAGAGGGAGGAGATATTGGGATATATGTATATGTATAGCTGATTCACTTTGTTTTAAAGCAGAAACTAACACAACATTGCAAAGTAATTATACTCCAATAAACATGTTAAAAAAAAAAGACACAGCAGATCACCATTCATAAAAGGTTTGTAAAGGTAATGTAGTATAAGCTGCAGATAAGGAATTAGAGCATTACATCTAGAATAGAAATCAGGACACCCACAAGTTGTAATGGCAGGCTTTGAGAAGAAGGGAAGGAATCGGGAAAAATCAATACATGGAATTGAAACAATTGTTATCCATATGGAAAATCAAATCAAATTGGATATCTGGTTTATAACACATTGAAAATTCCAGGTAGATTAAAAATGTAAATTTGCTAAAGAAAAAAATTGTAAAAGTATAAAAGAAATATAGGGCAATATCTTTAACCTCAGATTAGGAATGATCTCTTTAGTAAGGCATAACATACACAAACTATTAAAAAATTGATATATATTTTTCCATTGAAACTTTAATTCTCATACAAAAACTGGGTAAATGAATTTTTTTAAATAAAGCAGCCGACTGAGAGAATTAATAGATAACATAAGAATAATAGATAGTATTAATAGAATTAATTCCAATTCTATTGATAGAATTAATATTATTAACACAATTCATAGATAACATAATAGTTAAAGGATAACCAAGAATTAATAGATAACATAAATAACTCCTAAAAATAATATGAAAACAAAAAGCAATTCAATTAGCAAAAGGAAAAATACATATAAAAGCAATTATCAAAAGAGGAAGACAGGGCTTCCCTGGTGGTGCAGTGGTTGAGAGTCCACCTGCCAATGCAGGGGACACGGGTTCGTGCCCCGGTCCGGGAAGATCCCACGTGCCGTGGAGCAGCTGGGCCCGTGAGCCATGGCCACTGAGCCTGTGCGTCCAGAGCCTGTGCTCTGCAACGGTAGAGGCCACAACAGTGATAGGCCCACGAACCGCAAAAAAAAACAAAAACAAAAACAAAAAAGAGAAAGACAAAATAATAAACATAAGAAATTTAATTTCACTACTCATTGAGAAAATAAAAATGAAATCAACAATGATAGAGTCAGACTGGCATTAATATGAATGCCCAACAACATTCGGTGTGGACCAAAAGGAGAAAAAAGGAAACTTTCATTCACTCTTTATGGGAATATAATTGGCAAAAACATTTTGAAGAACTCTTACACAGTATTGCATAAAGTTGATGTGATAGGCAGAACAATGATACAAAAGATGTCAGTTTCTTAATCCTCATAACTTGTTAGGTTACATGCAAAAGGGGATTAAAGTTGCAGATATAATTAGGGGTGCTAATCAGCTGATCTTAAAATAGGTAGATTACTCTGTATTATCTGGCTGGACCCAATGTAATAATATGAGTCCTTAAATGTGGATAAAGTTTCCCAGCTGTCATCAGAGGGAGATATGTTTATGGAAGAGGTCAGAGTGATGAGATGTGAGAAGGAATCGACTTATCATAGCTGGCTTTGAAGATGCAGAAGGGAACCATAAGCCAAAGAATGTGGGCAGCCTCTAGAACAAAGGAAAGGCTAGGAAACAGATTCTCCTTACAGGCTCCTGAAAGAAATGCAGCGCTGTTAACATAACGTACTGATTTCAGCTCAGTGAGACCTGTGTCAGATTTATGATCTCCAGAACTGTAAGAAAATAAATATTTGTTGTTTTAAGCCACTCATTTTGCAGTAATTTGTTACAGTATCAATAGAGTTGAAAAGGTACATATTCTATTAATCAGTAATTCTACTTCTAAATATAAGCTCTTGAGAAACTCTTACATTTTTTCACAATTAGATACAAATAAAGCTGTTCATTGCTGCATTTTTTGTAATAGAGAAAGTTGGAAACAAGTGTTAGTAGGGGAATGAATGTAGTCACACAAGTTATGTTCTTGAACAGCTAAAATAAACCAACTATATCTTTATAGTCCACCATAAGTAAATTTCAAAAATACAATATTGAAGCCAAAAGCAATCTGCAGAATGACACAAATGGCACAATACCATTTATACGAAATTTTGAAACACACAAAACAATACCTTTATATTATTTTTGAATACATACACATATGGTAAATTTTTAAAAACATGAATGGGAAAGATCCACACAAGCTGGAGAGTGTTGGTTTGTTTTAGGGAGCAAACGAGGGAATGAGATGTAGTGTCTTTGTAGAAATGGGGTATAAAGGAGGCTTAAGAAATTGCATCCAAAGAATTATAAAATTCTTATAAAATACTCAAAACGAATGAAACATTAGAATTTACGGAATATTGACAGTTGCACCAGGTTTCATCATTTAAAAAATATTTTAGTTTGTTTTGAAACATTTTCATACTGTAAAACATAAAAACAGAGAAAAAAGAGAAAAGTGAAAGTGAAAGCTCTGGATTGACTTCTAGCTCTGGTAACTACTATAATAGAATTTTAGGCATGGGATTGGAGAAATGATATATTTGAGCAATGGTATATTTGAGCACTTACAAATTTAAATGACCATAACTAAGTTTGATAAGAATAAAGGATTTGATGTGCCAGGAAGTACGATCAGTGCCTTAAATATATTATCTCATTTAATCCCATAACAATCATGACATGGAATGAAGCAGGTTCTATTATCACTCTCTTCCATATAACTGAAAAAGCAGAAAAATACTTAACCTAAAAAAGTTAAGTATATTGTCCAAGATCATATATCTGGAACAGAGCAAAACTAAGATTCAGTAAGCTCAGTGAATATGACACCATAGGATGTATTCTAAACCACTAGGGGCACCACCAGAGACCTTAGTAAGGAAAATATAATTTCTCTGCGTACATCAGAAAATTCCTCCCTATAACTTAAGATACACCTCAATATCTCAATTTTTCAGGTGAAGTAAGTGAGGCTAACTTTCAACAGAGTTTGTCTGAACCTTAAATGTACAAAAACTTGTGAATATAAAATACCTAGTGTCAATTCAAAGAAAACCACACACTGCAAGAGCTGTGAGTTTAAGTTTTATTCACGATCTTACTGAGGACTATAGCCTGGGAAACAGCCTCCCAGACAGCTCTGAGGAACTGCTCAGAACAGGCAGGGGGAGAAGCCAGTATATATATATGATTTTTGGCCAGGGAGTATGTGCAGTCAAACATACATTTTGGTAAAATGTCCACTGCTAGTCAAAAACAGGTATCTCAGTTAATGATTTTAATAATTTTCTATGGATAGGAAATTGTAAGAATCTGGGTTTATTAAAATTCTTCCTGAAATATACCTCAAACTTTGTAAGAGACCTGTTTTTCCAAAGCACAGAGTGCCTCATCCTGTTTTCCTCTAAAACCCTTTCGGTGCACTGTCAGTCATCAACTGCAGGGGCTAGTGACTTAATTCTTATAGTACAGTGAGAAAAATTCTTTGTTTTATGCTAGCATAAATAGCTATTCCCCATAATGTCAAGCTTTCTTTCACTCCCTGCCCTCCTGCCTTTCCTTTATCTAGTATGCTCTATAAGCAAGACTTGTGAAGAAAAATCCTGTTGTTTTGTGCCTATCAATAGCAATGTTATGGCTAGAAATGCCTGCGGGAGTTCATCTGGGCCCACCAAGCTCCCCAAAGATATCTCCCCTTTCAAAACCCATGCTGTGGCTGGACTAGCCCTTGTGGTTCTTACTATGATTGCAAGATGCCCTTAGCAATAACTATCAGGAAACTTTGAAAGACAATCTTTATTACTCACAAGCCCTGGATGGTACACAGCACAAATGTGTCCTCGGAGTGAAGTGGGGGAGGGTAGTGAGGCGGAGGTTGGGAAGTGGGGGAGGTGGGGGTGTGGGGAGGTGGGAGAGTAGGTCTGGGCTTCTGATTTTATTGGGGTCAAGGGTGGGGGCCTAAGTTTTCTCAGGTTCACTCCTTATTGGTGAATTTAAAGCATAAGAGCAGGAATTACAGTGTGAGAAGGGAAAAACAAGTGGTCAAAATGTTATTATGTCAACCAGATACCAGATATCTCTAAAACAGAGGAAACTTGGTGGGGGCTGTGGGGGCGGTTGGCAGGGGGAGGCAGTCTGGCTCTCTACTTGCAGCTGGCAAGGTTTTGTTTAGGATAGCCATCAGCAGAGGCCTTGGCAATCAAAAGCTCAAGTCAAGCACTTGCATTACAATTTAAAATAAAACCAAAAACTGTTAGACATTTATATTACAACTGTCCTGGCCTTTTATTCTTTAACTTTAAAAGCTCTACACACCACATAATTTCCAAATAGCAATTAAAAAAAAATGCAGTTAACAGTAAACTTGCTACGTCTATATGAAAATTTTGAGACCACCCAGTCCTTTTAGTAAGTATTGCTATTCTATAATACTAAAGCATTTGCATACCCCAAATTGTCAATAATTGCTCTCTTACCTGGGGAAAAATGGCAGGTTTTTTTTTCTAAATTGAAAATTTATAATGAAGAAAAATACAACTGTTGATAGTTTCTGCATCAATAGATTTATATTATATATGCATTAATATACTTATAATATATCAGTGCAGTTTTTCATGAAAACAAGGTAACTAGAATTTAAGCTCATAATAAGGTATGTTACCAGAAAGTAGATATTACTATAGCTGTGATCACTGGAACACGTTAGAAACTAAACTTTCAAATAAGTTATGCATACAAAGTATTAATATTAATAACTTTGCATATTAAATGTGGGACCACAGAATATTATAATACAGAGTGTTACAACTGTACTCTCTTTCAGAATAGTAATGATTGAGAAGATTTTGAATCTGAGCAGGACCCTGTGAGGCCTTCCTAGGTGCTAAATCTTCTCTGTGGCCTCCGTTTCTTGTTTGTAGAAAAAAGGCTTTAGTCTCCTAGGCCTTCCCTAAGTTCCAAAGAGCAGTTAAGCAAGAAAAATAATTATAGCTTTAACAATAGTTCAGCAAAAAAAAAAAAAAAAAAGTGTCCTAGTTCCTCCTCAAGAGATATACATAATAATCTGAGTAGATCTTTGAGTCCTTCTGCAGAAAATAAGACTCTTATCCAGGTGGAGGATAGTGACTACATGCTGATCACAGACATGCAGAGCATGTAGACCTAGACTTGTTGGAATCAGAAGGTTGATTATTAACATTTTAAAAACATGACCCTTTTACCTCACCACCAACCAATGAGAAGAAAGTCCATGAGCTGATCATGGACCCAGCAAACCCTCACCTCTAATGTTGCCTTTAAAAATCCTTCCCTAAAAGCCATCAGAGTATAGGTCTTTTGAACATGAGCTGCCCTTGCTTGGTGCCCTGCAATAAACGTTGTATTTTCCTTCACCACAAACTGGTATCAGTAGATTGGCTTTCCTGCACATCAAGCAAGCAGATCCAAGTTTGGTTTCATAACAATTTCTGCTATTCTAGCCAAAGTAAAACCAATAAGGATTGTTCTGTACAATATTCAAAGTTATTATTACAATCATCTAACTTATGTCTTAAAGGAAGTTTCACTTTCTATTAGTTTACCCAGAGCAGTCTTATGTTATATACTATGAGCAGAAGTCTTCAGACAAACATAACAGAAAAAAGTAGCCTAATTTCAGCAAAAACTACTCTTCCAAATACTAGTTTTAAAAAAACGTTGTTGATATAATTTGTTCATACTTTGACACCAAATTTATTCCAAAAACAGCAAAAAAAAATCTTGCTTTTTCACAGTTAATTCCATTAAGGAAGATAAACAATGATAAACTTAATAATAACTAAAAATAAGATATTTTCCCTGACTAATGGGAAAAAAAAATGTCCAAGATGATCCAGGTGGAACAGATTCCAAACTGGAGACAGGGTATTTAAATGATACAAACTCACAGTTTCTCACTTTGGCACTTTCATACAATGTTTTGAGTTTTTCTGTACTATCACCTTCCCTTTCTCATCATAAGTAAAATCACACAACAAGTCACATGCTGAAATAAATATAAAAATACTGAAAACAAGAGCCAATACCACTAGTATAGATTTGGGTTGGCAGGAAAAAAGCTAGTCAGTCCAAACTTTCTTTTAGTTTTTGGATAATAGAAAATGATCAGATTCTCTTCATAACTATATCTCAAAGTAATATCTAATTTAAAAATTTTATAAGTTCTGATTACATTTAATCCTTTAAAACAATCATGATCTACTTTATTTTGTGGAGTTCTTTCATAGCTCATTCTCCCACAGCAGTTTAACCTCTTGAGAAAAGATAGCATGTAAATGATCACCATAATAGACGTACCTGGACAAGTAAAGAAAGTCTCCTGTACACTGCTTAATTTAATGTCTGAGATGATGATGTGGTGAACACTCAATTCAACACTGATAACAAGTCAGGGAATCTTTTAATCCTCTCTATTAATTGTCTTCACTATCCAGAGTTGAGGGGCACAGTGAATTGGCATTGGAATAAAATATATGAATGAATGTAAGAATAAGAAGGTAAAAGAAAAATCTAATATTTATTTCCAGAAAGAAAAAAAAATACACAGTACTTAACCTGGTATTTTTAATAACACTATCATATACTTCAGAAGAATAAATTTGTGAGAAATAAAAACTTGGTGAGACCACAATCTATCCAACCTCTAAAATACTTAGCTCAGTTTGGATGCTATATTGCAAAGAACATTATTCCTTTGGCCTCAGTTTGTGATCATTTAAAATATAAGCATAATTATTGATAACTTCTGTAATTTTTAGAGGAAGGTTAACTGCAAGTGACATTCTGATTCAGACATAGTATCTAATTTCTTGTTGAATCTTGCTAAGTTATTTGGCTTCATAAACTATTATGGCAGGGTTCCAAGGGTTAATTATTAGTTGCATAAAAGTCACTTCAATCAACTCATTTTAACTTGCATCACTGAAGTTGCAAGGAAGACTTGCTTTCACTTTCCCCCTCCCATTCTACTTAGATCTGATCTATATAGTCAACAACAACTAATTTCACAGTTAAGTTATTTAACCCTTGAAAAAAAAGACATTTCCTTAAAATCAGATGATAAAAATGAGTTGGGGAAGCTGTACTAAAAAAATTCACAGCTTTAAAAATGATATTTATGTAAGCGGTATTTATGAATTCACCAATTTAGTGAGTATACTAATAAATTCTCTCCAAACTCTGCAAGAGGGAATAACTTATAGATGCATATTTCTAACAATATAACACCAACATACTATTTCAATTATGTATTCAAATTCTAGAAATGGAAGGTTATGACATATGGCATAATAGATGATCAGCAAATGATCATAACACTGTAATTCAGAAGATGGCCACAGCACTTGAGTAGTTTATGAACTGTGGCAGCCGGAATCCCCAAGTGCCTTCATACTTTCAGTGGGAAGCCATAACTGTTACAGAAATGAAAACATTTATTTAAATCTTAACAAATTTCAATGCCATACCTGAAACCTCAATACTCACATTTTAGCATCTGCCTCATGAGAGGAAAGCATTTGTGTTCAAATAATAATTCAGTGTAGGGTCTTTAAAGCTACATTCAAAAAATTTGATTAAGATAAATGTTTATCAAAATCTATCCAGAGTGATTATTGAGGGTGGAAGTGGGGAAAAATGACAAGAACAGGAATGACTTTAACTTTTTCATTTAAGCAGTGTTAATTGTTGGATAATCCTATATTTGATCATATTAATATTTATAAAAATATAAAAGGAGAGTCTGGTATGTTCTCTGTTATATGGTGCTATATAAAGGATGTACACCAGAAGACCATGATATTTTAATATTTTAATAATATTTAAGTATGGAGACATGGAATCTTTTTGTTTGTGTTTGGTATTCCATTATGAACCTCTTCTCTGTGAAATATACTCAATTTTGGGGAACCACATTTTTAGCTTATTCCACCTAGCATGTGAAATATCATTGTCTCACATTTGTTTTTAAATGTACATATTTCAGGCTTTATAAAGTATCCCCTACTTTTTATAAACTGGGCAAATGTACTTCTAGGATATGTCATATTAATAAAATCTTCCATTTAGTGACTGTTCACCAGTACCACACAATTTTTTTCTAATTTTTCTTCAGAACATTATATCAAATTTATTTAAAATGTTGTAGCAATATTTAGGATTCTGACAGACACTTTTAGAAGTGAAGTAAGATAAATTCATTTGACAACAGAAGTAAGCAAACAAGAGGTGGATATCCAGTTTTCCACTCCTTTTTGTTGGTCTCTTCAGTTTAAATTTAGTCATCCAAGCTATGAGACCAGGAAATGAATAAATTAATACAATTCCATGAGTGCACAGGCTCATCCTTTTTTACCCTATCTCAAGCCACAACGTGGCAAGGAGTTTAGTTTCTTGTCCCTCATGTTTGATGGCCCATCACAAGAGCTCACTCAGTCAAGAAGCTAAAAAAGAAGGCTATGCCAAAAATTCAGAATCCTAAAATCCTGATATACATCTAGTTCTGTCTGGCATTTAATACATCTGTAGCGCAAGATGTATGTCATTTAACACTATCATTTTTAAAACACTTTTTTTTTTTTTTTTTTTTTTTTGCGGTACGCAGGCCTCTCACTGTTGTGGCCTCTCCCGTTGCGGAGTACAGGCTCCGGACGCGCAGGCTCAGCGGCCATGGCTCACAGGCCCAGCCACTCTGCGGCATGTGGGATCTTCCCAGATTTAGTTTCTTGTCCCTCATGTTTGATGGCCCATCACAAGAGCTCACTCAGTCAAGAAGCTAAAAAAGAAGGCTATGCCAAAAATTCAGAATCCTAAAATCCTGATATACATCTAGTTCTGTCTGGCATTTAATACATCTATAGCGCAAGATGTATGTCATTTAACACTTATCATTTTTAAAACACTTTTTTTTTTTTTTTTTTTTTTGCTGTACGCAGGCCTCTCACTGTTGTGGCCTCTCCCGTTGCGGAGTACAGGCTCCGGACGCGCAGGCTCAGCGGCCATGGCTCACAGGCCCAGCCACTCTGCGGCATGTGGGATCTTCCCAGACCGGGGCACGAACCCGCGTCCCCTTCACCGGCAGGCGGACTCTCAACCACTGCGCCACCAGGGAAGCCCTATTTATCATTTTATAGGTGAGAAAATGGAGGATGGGAGAGGTGAAGTCTCTTACCCAAGGTTAAAGAAAAAGAAGCCCTCCTGGGTTAGAATTCATGTCCTCTGATCCTTTGATCATTGTTCCATGATACGCTCCTTCAACTACCAAGGTAACAAGCAATATAATAAAGCAGAAAAAAATGTGACTGGAGGCAAAAACAGCCTGGTTATATTTGTTGTTGGACAGTCTCCAGAGATTATGAAGTGCCACATAATTTATATACATTGTATTATACTTTAACAGCATCTATGTCAGCTATTTTACAAACCTACTTTACATATGAGAAAATGAAACTTGAGGAAGGTGAAGCAATTTTTCCATGTTAACAAATGAAGATAAAAACTCAAAGCTGTACAGATTCAAAGAATACACTCTGAATCACTACTTTTGACTCCATTTTGAGAACGCTGAGATCATGTAGATTGATTTCAAAACAACACACATACACAAAAAGTGAATGATGTAGCAGTAAAGATTAGGCTTGTGTTGCCTTGAGACGCATACCCTAATCTCTGGAGCTGACTTTCGCCTGTGCCTATTTCCACCGGTGTACAGAGACAATCTGGCTAGGATTGCCAGATTAAATACAAACACTCATTTAAATCTGAGTTCCAGATATACCACAATTTTTTTTTTCAGTATGTGTGTCCTAGATATTGCATAGACATACTAAAAGTTTATTAGGTTTTAATCTGAAATCCAAACATAATTTGAACCCTATATTTTTATTTGCTTAGTCTGGAGAATCATGTCCTTTCTTTTTTGGGCAGCTCAGCTGAAAGCTGCCTCAGCAGGTCCAAGCTAACTCAGTGGAACATGAGAAATGTTTGCTCTGGAGCTCTCCCTTTCTAAAAGGCCACTTCCCAGACCAGAAAGGTGCTCCTGTCTGCTGTACCCACAAAAGTGTAGATCCTTACAAGCCAGGCCCACCTCTATTGGGACTGCAGCCACGGTGCATGCAGTCCATCTGTCCTGCCCGGTGACGCTATTGAAAATCTCAGAGAATTACGTGTGCTCTGCTACTTCTCTGATAATAAATTATTTCCCAATAAACCTATTTTACACCTACAACACATGGTACTAAACACGTGTGTCCATAACCATTTGCATGACAACATTTTGCAAAATTTTTATTCCCTTTATCCTTTTCAATGTTCACCCATATATGACTAAGAAATGCCACACAGGGGTCACTCATAATGGATTTTGGGGAAGAAGCTTTCTCCTGTCCTCTTGTTTTTAGAAAGAGTGTTCGTAGCTTCTCTCATTAACTTTTTAAATTTCCTGACTAAAAATATCTAATCTATTTAGTCTCTCCTGATATAATATCAGGTGTTGATAGTTCATCACCTGAAATATGGTATTTTTGCTTCTCCAAGTTTCTAGTTTTATAAAGTTTTTCCTGAAATACAACTCTCAGACTCACACTTCTCCTTACATAGATGGCCAAAAATTTGGTTCCAAAGACAATTAATATTTTCCCTTTTGTTTATCATACTCTTTCCAACAGGGACCAGCATTTTATTGGCATTTGTTTAGAGTAAACATGAGAACACTTGAACTCTAATTTTTTCTAGAATTCAGTTAATAGTTTAGAATCTATTATTATAGTATATATTTTGTTTGTAAAATCCATACTCTTCATTTAGGAAAAATGCAAATGTCCATGACCTTGTAAAATTGTATCTTCTCTCATTTTTGCCTCCAAAATGACATTTTACTTTCAATAGTTTTTGTGCAAACTCTTTTAAAAAAACATTTATTTTCTTATTCAAAAATATCTTCCCAAGATATTGCTTTTGACATTCCTCAGTCTACCATATTCTAATTCCAAACTGTCTAATTCTCCCTTTCTAAATACCCTATATTTTTACTATTCTGCCATTCTCGTCAAGCTGTTATTATTTGTTTCCCTGTTAAAAGAAAAAAAAAAGGCCCATTCTTCAAGAAACCTTGGATAATATACTCTGCTATATGAAAACTTGCCAAATCTTTCCAGTTAAGATTCATAACTTTATATGAATTATATTTATGTATTATGCCTTGAAGTATAATCACTGACATATTATCTTCCAGATAAAGAAGAATTTCACTGAGGTTAGGGACAATGTCATGCATATCTCTTTATCATCCAAAAGACCAGGAAGAATTCTCCTCACATACTAATATTCAACATATCATTGTAGACTCATTATTAAAATAAAATGCAAGAATTTGCAACTATAGTGTAATATAGTTTTTAAAAACCCAGTCTTCATGACTGGGTTATGACTTATTAAACACTTCATGACTTATTAAAACACTCTGTAAGGCTACATTTTTTCCCATTTATACTTGTTTGAAATCTAGGGTAAATCCTCTGATCTCCTTAATCCCTAAAACAGTTGAACTTTAGTGACTAAAGCATCTATTTTGATGTAACAAAATTTCCACCTTCACACCGAGGTAAATTTGCTCCCCTCCTCCTGCTGGGGAAAGCTTTAGGCTTGTGGTGCCTGAAGTAGGACACGGGTAGGTGGTCCTTCCGCCTCTCCCATCACTAGCCCACCTCAAGGTGCCTCCCTTGTTGGAAGAGTAGGAAGGGCCAGGTAAGTTTCACCTGCTGTGTACTATTAAGGTGATTTGACTTAGTGACTCTTGGCTTGGCAGGGGATGAAAGCTGATTTTCTTTTTTTCTTGTAGCAAATCACTGTCTTATCTCCAGCTTTTTCCTGTGAATGACTACTTGCATCTCTGGGTAAACTGCTTAGATAGGAGCTGACACAGTCCACCAAGAAACCTCCAAGCATTCTTTCCCTTACTACAATCTGTATGTGTCAGTGAGGCCCTACACAGCAAACATCTATTTGCTGCTCCTTAAACTGGCTAACTGGTCATGTTCTCTTACTGTTTAGACTTCTTACTTGTGAGTCCAATACAAACTCCCTGAGTTCCCCAAACTCCAAAGAACATCTATCAGGGGAAATGAAGGTTCAGGGTTCACAGAACTGCATGCTGTGGTCTGAATGTTTGTGTCCCCCCTCAAAATTCATATGCTGAAACTTAACCCCTAAGATGATGGTACAAGGAGGTGGGGCACTTACGAGGCAATTAGGTCATGAGAGCAGATAAATGAGATAATGAGAGTCCTCATGAATAGATTAGTGTCCTTATGAAAGACACCCCAGGGAGCTCCTTTGCCCTTTCAGCATGTGGGGAAAGAGTGAGAAGTCTGCAGTCTGCAACCTGGAAGAGGACCCTCACCAGAACCTGACTGTGCTGGCACCCTGATCTTGGATTTTCAGTATCCAGGAATAAATTTCTGTTGTTTATAAGCCACTTGGTCTCTGGTATTTTGTTATAGCCTCCTGAACAGACTAAGATGTGGTGTCAAAAACAGGAGGTAACTATTGTTTTATCTGAAGCTGATTCCACCCCTTCTATACAGAAAGACTTAGAACCACGTAGTGTTAGAGCTGGAAGATGCATTAAAATCATCCATTCCAGAATAGCCAAATTATAGATGAAGAAACTGAGATCTAACCAATGTTTGATTAACTTTAGCTCAACAAACATTACTGAATGCTCTTTTGCAAACAATAATGGGAGTAACAAAGACAAATATGACACAGAATTGGTTTTGCAGGAGCTTTCGTTAGTAGATGAACTGATATTACAATCCACATCTCCCATTTCCAAACTCATATTTGCCACCACACACTAGGGGAACAATTCTCAAGTTTAGTACACAGAAGACTCTCCTGAGAGCTGTTAAAAAGCAGATTCCAGAGCTGCTTTTGGAGATTCCAATTCAATGTGTCCCTGAATCTTCATGCTAACAACCCCCTCAGGTGATTCAAGGGCATATTGTTCTGTTCCAGAATTTAAAAGCTCAGTTCTTTTTGTTTTGGAGAGGGTCCTGCCCACTGATGTCAATGTCAAAGGGAAGTGGTGCCTCTGTGTCATCCAGTGTCTGCCCTATCATCCCAAGATTTGTAGAGCTCAAAAAATGTGTGCAGTTGTACCGAAGATAGTTAGAGTCTATTCGGGTGTCTCTGTTTTCCTAAAACTTATATTTCGGGGAGATTATTTTGGAGTTTCCTGCTGAATCCTGCTAATCATTCCCTTGTTCTGAGACTCCTGAGAACTGTGTTTTATTTTATCTTTTACATCTCAGTAAATAAAATCTTGCACACACTGGACCTATAAGGAATGTGTATTATATTGGATGGATTGCATGTTCTTTCTTCCGTTTTCACAACATGTCTTTATAAAATACAAAATTATGAGAGAAATCTTCATAGCAATATTGATGCTCCTTTTATATCTCATAGCATGTTAGGACACAGCAAGGTCTAATGTTTTGAAACTTAAGCAGGTCTGATTGAACAGTAAGAAACAGATTGCCAAAGCAGGTACCCAAGGCATGGCAAGAAATTTCTCATGTGATAAAATGGTGGAGTTGGGGTGCTGATGGCATCTCTTCTTCAGTAACTCACAGAAAGAACTCTGACCCTCATTTCTAGTCTGTTTTGACCAATCTCAGCCCTCTTCCACATGGACTGACACCACTGAGCTTTGGTCACTCTTCCGTGGGATGCAAGGAGAAGCTTGTCCACTCATTTAGGATGATGGGTACATGTATTTTCTAGATTGTCTAAAATGTACACAAACCACTTCTATGTTTTTTGAAAATGCTGCTGATCTACAATTACATTGCATGTATCCTCGGCATAGATAAGAGCTTAAAGTCTATCAACTAATACCTTAATGAAATTAATTTTCCAATAATAACCGTTAATTGAGAAGGAAAAGCTAACCAGGCATATGAATGCATGTTAGTTCTTCTTTTAATAAAGAGAATATTTAATTTAGTGATATAATCTCCTTCTTACTTTTATAAAGAAAATAAATCATAAAGCGAATGTCCTAATGTCTGTATGGCTAGTTGGAATAAGTTAAAAAGCAAAAGCATTGAAGGAGTCATAATCAAATATTTTTCCACCTAAAATTATCTTCTCCCAGAGACATTGTCTAAACTATTATTCCGTTAACATTTGCACCGATCTTTAGAGATTACCTCACAAGAGCATCCACACATCGTATCTTTTGATGCTCATTCACTGATAGGTGTGATAAGAAAACAGCTATTTTGAGTTGCTGCCTGGGCATTTTACAGTACAGCAACCCTGCTCACACCTAGCCTGGACATTTAGATAAGAAGCCAAGCTTAGGATTCCTACCACAAGTTCCTGCTTTGCTCTTCCAGGGGAAACTTTTAAAATAACCACGTAGAGTTGAACCTGTGAAAAGTTAATGACCTCCACCCTCACCACCTTATAAGTAATAGATGCTTGTTACCTTGTTCTCTGTCTCCTGCTCCCTGGTGACCAGGGATGGAGGCTTGCCCTTACTCTGGCTCATTGCCTACCCCAACCCCATGCCCTGCCATTTCTGGGATTTGTAAGTAATAAATCTTGTGACCTTACTTCCTTTGTGTATGTTGAAATTGCACTTTTAATCAAAATGACCCAGGGTTTTCACTTCCCTAAAGTAGTAGCTCAGATGTGAGGCAGCTACACGCCGACCCCATGTGGTGACTTGTGTCTCCTCATTTGGCAGGTCATAATGTGCATATTCTTAATTTAATACACCAGCTGTGGGGCCCCCAACACAATGAGGGCCTGCAATAGCCCAGACACCCTAGTAGATGCCGGATACCCCAAAAGGAGTTTCTAATATTGAGACATTTCCAGATCCATATCCAGGAGCCTGATGCATAAATAGAAATATTACAACACTGCATGAAAAAATGCTATCAGAATTATGAATAGATCTTTGAGATCCCAAAAGACAGGGCAACTCACCATTTCTGAAAGAGCTGAAGGAAGCTTTAGAGAAACCATCTCAAACCTAACTCCACATTAGCATCACCTGGGAAGCTCTCGGAACAAATGCCACTCATGCTCCAGGCCAGGCCAATTAAAGCAGAATCTTTGCAGGTGGGTCCTCAGTGCTGAAAAATTTTAAAATCTGTCCAGGTTATTATAATATACATCTAGTGTTAAGAACCACTGATTTAAAGGAAATGGCAAGTGAACTCTTTAAAATGAAGGATGAGTAGCAAATCTATGTGTTTAAACACAGTCCATTTTAAATTACCTATTGGTAAATGAGAATGTTCTGTCTGTTTTCCCCTCCCAAGTTCTTTCTATTATTTTAATAACTCCTGATTAATTTGGAATGGAGTAGAATTTTAATACTTCTTGAATTGAACAGCTACTTATGTAGTAGGTGATCAAGCTTAGCTAAAAGTAGGGGTTTTTTTCTACCAAAAGAAAAGAAATTTGTCAGCCCATTAATTTTTTATTATACTAGTAAGTATAATAAATTAGAGATTTTACTCATTATTTTGAGTGTAAGGAAATAAAATGAAAACTGAGGCTTAGTGAAATAGAATATTTAGAAGACAGATTTTCCAAATGTCACGGCAGGTAGGTGACTGAATACAGTAGTGAGTAAACACTATAACAATAGTGTTTATTCAGAGGAATATATTGTGAGTCTAAACCTTCTGGAACAAGCTATCAACATTTCTAAAATTCAGTTAATATAATTAATTTAAAATATAGAAGATTGATTATATAGTTATTGTTTGTTATAAGTGATAATGATTAGTAGGGCTAATGATTAGTAATCATTAACATCTGCTGTATTAAAGCAAAATTTATTGGTAACATCTTCTCACTCTGAGAGTTAGTTCCATGAAGCCCCATCCATCTCACATCTGACCTAATTATGTATCCTCCACTGCTATCCACATGACCAATTACTCAAATAAAAGTTGTTCTCCTCTCAAATCACATTGCTGTCCCCTCCAAAATCTGAGCCTATCAAAACACCATTTGTTCTGCAAATTCCAGAGGAATACCAGCTGTCCTCACTAGAAGTCATATACTTATATTTTGAATCTTACATTACTTATTTTTGGAATCAAATGTTATTGTCAAATGATTTCTTATTGTGTTTCAGATGTATTCTGTCAGGTGCCAGTTCTTGGGGGAATGAGGGAAAAGAAGGAAAGGAGCTGCAAAGTTTTGAGAGGCTGCTATGTGTGGAGATCTGAACATGTCTGTTATTTCATTTAGTTTAATTTAATCCTAATCCGATGTAAATTTTAGCATATCATTTTATGGATTAAAAACAACTGAAATGATGAATGACTGACCCAGGGTCACAAACCACATGACAGGAAGTCATGATTCAAATTTTCAAATTCTGATGTCCCTGACTATGAAATTCATGAACTTTCTAATACTCCATGTTGATTGGAGTATATTTTATATTGAATTTTATCTTCCATATTTCTTCATTCATCCAAGTGATCAGATTTATTGAACGCTTCCAACTCTATGGTATGCAAAACATAAAATGTTTTCTTTAATTTCTTTTCAATTACTGTCTTCAAATATATTGTACCTAATCTTTTTTTTTTCCCCCAGTAATACTCTCATGAGAAAATCTCATTGGCTTCAGGTCACCTTCAGGTACTTAACCAAACCAACCTAGCCCAACTAAAAATTTCAATTACATGTAGTTGCTGACTCTTTCCCTTTGCTACTGCATCGACTCAAGGAGATAATCAATTAGGAGCAGCTAATCTACTGCATAAGAGGACAGAAGACGTTCAAATGAGGAATGAGATGCCAGTTTCCCCTTTTTGTTTTTACCTTAGGCAATATAGCTGCTGGGTACCTAAAAGTGGAATGCGAGATTAGTCTATTACCATAAACTCTGTACTTTCTTTCACTCCTGCCTTAAGCAATTCCTTTGTTTTTATGGAACTGTGCTTTTATAGACTTGGGGAGAGGAAAGTGGGACCAATTAGGCAGTAGCAAGACTGTCATGGGCACTCTATTTAGAGGGTTGGAGTGGCATCCCTCCACACCAGAATGATTTTCAGCCTCTTTCATTTTAGCAGCCAGTTATGAGGCCTCTAATATCTTCTATGCAATGATATTTATTGGGAGACTATTATTCAGTATTATATAACATCATTATCCTCAAATTGAGGACGCACCAGTGAATGAGATATTGAGTATGGAATCTTGCACATAGTTAGTAATTACTGAATATGTACTGAAGAATAAGAGTAGATAGCCTAAAGGACAGAAATACAATTATCATGAATAAAGTTGTTAAACTGAGGGATTCATTGCTTCACCATATACACAAGGTGTATTAATGAGTAGAAAAAGGAAGAAACTTTTGGCACTGGATAGAGCACCTGGATAAATCAAGTTTAAATCATACCAATGCAATGACAGGAAAACCAATTGAGAAAGATACAGGGAGAGATTTATGGACTATGTCAAGTAATGCTGAGATTGACGACAAAAGATATTACTCAGTGGAGAGGGTGCAACTGAAAATTGAGGAGTGTTGGAGCAAGTTCACGTTCAATGCAGGAGTAAAACATGTAATGTCTTCAGTGTATTCTGTTATGTGCCTCATATGTGAAAAACAAAAGGCTAAGTCTCTGCCCAGATCTCATTTTCAAAATATTTAGGGAATTAAGAACAACTTACATGAAACAGCAAACAAACCATTAATAGCAGCATGTAACACAGTAATCGTTGAAAAGATATAGACTGTATTGCTGCAAGGGAGGTAGAAAGGGGAGTGATCACCAACACATGGAATAATCAATAAGATTCTTGGAAGTTCTGAATAGTTTCAGGAGGAATGATGCACACAGGCCTTCATGATTTAAGGTTTCAATGGGGGCAGAAAGCAGACTTTCTAGTGAAAAAGGAAAAAGTATGAGATAGGGAAAAATGAGTTGGAGATTTTTAGATGTGAAATAGTGCTGTGTGATTGTGAATTCTGCAACATGACCATATATTTGTATAGATTAATAAAAGCAAAAGTGAACCTCAGGACTTCTAGAGAATATGGAACACTGAATTGAAGGTATAAGATATGGTTTCATATCTTTCAGAGTTTATATTTTTAAAAAAGTAAATTATTTTCTTCTTTTATTCCTCTTTTTAAAATTTTTTTTCTCTTTTTGCTTTTTTCCTCTCTCCCTCTCTCTCTCTCTCTTTCCTTCTTTCTTTCCTTCATTCATTAAACACATATTTTGTGCAACTGCTATATAATGGATGCTAGAAATCAACCAGTAGACAGCTAATAGTCTACTAGAAGGAGATATTTTATGTGTGTGTATCTAAAATTATGTTTGTCAGTAATGACTGATATAAAGATAAAGCAAGATAGGATATAAAATGGAGAAAGGTGGAGGCCTTAGCAAATTTTCAAATATCCAATTCAGTATTTTTAACTATAGGTACTCTACTGTATAGTACATTCCTAGGACTATTTTATCTGATATAAATGAAACTTTGTACTACTTTTTAAATAAATATCTTAGAAAGGTAAAGACAATAATCCCTACTGAGAGTTTATTGTACCTTGACTAAAGAAGCTTTTATTGCACAAAAAATTTCAATTTTAATTTGTTTAGTACCTCTTGGGGTTTTAATACCTTAGGCAATGCACTATGACGATATTTGGGGTGGGTAAAAGATGCCTTCTTCCTAATACAGGAACAGAGTGAATGTTGTAGTAGAGGTAGGAAGGTAAACTAGCCTATTCACAGGAATGCTCCAATGCAGAGTAGTTCTAGAAAAGAGAACACATTGAAGTTGAAGTCCGAAAAGTGTATTTCCTGAAAAATGTCTGGTATAACGCACCCCTTAGGGAATAGTGCCCCCAGGAGTACATATACCACATTTTTAAAACTTCTTTTTCTATTGTGATAAATACAGTAAAATTTACCATTTAAACCATTTTTTAGTGTACAGCTTAGTGGCATTAAGTGCATTCACATTGTTGTGCAACCATCATCATAATACAGCTCCAGATCTTTTTTCACCTTCCCAACTGAAACTCCATACCTATTAATCAGTAACTTTCTATTCCTCTCTGTTCCCAGTCTTTGGAAACCATCACTCTGTTTTCTGTCTCTATGAATTTGACTACTCAAGGTACCTCATATAAGTGGAATCATACAATATTTGTCCTTTTGTGTCTGACTTCATTCACCTAACATAATGTCTTCAAGGTTTATCCATGTTGTAGCATATGTCAGAATTTCTTTCTTTTTAATGACCAAATAATGTTCCATAGGATATCTAAACAATCTCCATCTATTGTACTGAATCTGTAGATCACTTTGGGTAGTATTAACATCTTAACCATATTAAGTGTTCCAATCCATGAACACAGAATGTCTTTCTATTTATTTGTGTCTTTTTAAGTTTCTTTCAACACTGTTTGGTAGTTTTCAGTGTTCAAGTCTTTCACCTTTTCATTACACATGCCCCATTTTAAAGACCTTAACTGTAGGCCTTGGCAAGGATACTGGCTTTTACCTCGAGTGCTCTGAGAAACTTCAGTATCAGTAAAGACAAAATGTAGTCAGTGTTATAAAAGACATACAAAATTTTATGATCATATATACAGTGTAAATTCTGGGTTCTTTTCTGAGGTAAAACCACACAAAACTCTCTATAAATAGGATGGACTGTGCTTTCACATTGTAGTTCTCTTTATGTGCTCCAAAATTTCAATTCATGTCATCAAAACACAAGAACCATGTGAAAGATTATTCCCCCGCTAATGCAAGTAAACTATTTTTACAAATAATTAGATAAAAGATATCTGTAAGTCTCGATTCTGGTCTAAGTTCTCATCCAGTGGCTTTCCTCTCCCATTTTGCACCATCTCAGTAGACACGAACTATCATTTAATACATAACAGATGTTATGCTCACTCAACAATCCTGAAATATCCATTTATTTAAAAGTTGTGAAGGCAGCTTTAAAATATGTTAATAAAGGATTTTTCTTTAAAAGAAAAAAACAAGAAAAGATTTCTTCTCTGATGCATTTTCCAGGATTTTCTTTGCTTTCCTTTTGTGTGAAAGCACTGCTATTTCAATATGATCCAGTAAGACTCAGTCACTCACTGCTGAATTTATGATTCTGTAATTATTTGTCATTTATTATTGACAGACACCTTCATTGTACACAAAGCTCACAAAACAGAAAATGGATATGGCCATGGTTTTAAATAGCTCCTGAGGAATGAGTGGAACCTGAAAAACACTTGACGACTTAATTATATTAGAGATCTGAAATTACAGGGATATGAAATTCAGCAAAAATTCTCTAGTGTTTTTTCCCATATTTTGAATAGAGGGAAATAAAGTAGACATACTATATAAAGACTATGTTTACTTAATTCCATGATCTGTTATAGGTATGATAGGTCTTCAGAAAGAACAGCTTCCCAAACACTATGCTGTATATGCATACACATAAAAAATGTTTTTACCATTTCAAGAGCATACTTTTACAGACAAAATTATACATCACTTTGTTTTTTGCACTCACTATCAAGTCTGAATCAAAGCTTCCTTACATCCAGAACCCTGAACAGTGTTGTCATTAACAATAATGCACAACAACCCAGGGATGCATTGTTATTCACGACCCTTATTAGTCATCTCAAGTTTTTTACCAATTTTAGAACTAGTAATATAATTTTGAGCATTTTGAACAATACTGCGTTTTCATATGTTGCCAGCCACTTAGTTTCTTCCTGTTTTTCTTTTGTTTTTCAGTACAATTTCTAAGATAAATATAGTTTTTTCATCACATAGCAAGTAATATGAAAATCTGACTAACTCTATTGATTTATTGCTCTGTCAGTTAAACTATGTTTATTTTTGACATTTTTAACTCCCCAACTATAATGTGGGATCCTTAGGATGTAACCTATTTGTCCATTTTATACCTAGGTATGAACACACTGCCTGGTAGATGGAAAGACTACAGTAGATGCTGAATGTGAGCTCCACAAGACAGAGATTTGTTTACATTTTTGCTTAAACCTGATGTTGTATGTGTAGAAGAGAAGAATACTTGCCACATATACTGTGCTCTATAAATATTTTTTGAGTAAATGCTTCAAATAAATTAAAGGGCGAATAACCTAGTAGTTCAAGACTAAAGAAAAGAGGTAAATTAACCTAAAAATAACAAAACCATTTGCTGTATCCTTCAGGTGTCTTGTGGATGAGTTGTAAAATTGAACTAAGAGAATTGATCTTAAGGAGCCAGATGGGACCTGTCATTATGGTCTCCAAGTCCTCATCTTGTCTCATCAAGACTCTTCCAAGAACTTTCTTCATAAATTCCCTATGCCAATAATCTCAACTTCAATTCATACTTTTCACTGAGAAAATCTGATGCCTTAAGGAATGGGCTATAATATTCAAGACACACACACACACACACACACACATCATTACAATAAAAAGAAAGTATATTGCATTAACGTTTCCATTTTCATTTCCTTTTACTTTAAAAATAATGATGATATAAGGCTATACTATTTTCTAGTGTATGAATGGACACCCACCTTCATTAAAGGATAGATAATTTCATTGAACATGAGGCCAGAGAAAATTTTAGGAAGCATGGGAATTCTATATGGTAGAGTGGCTGAAACACATTTTCTCATCAGGTACAGTTTACATGTGCCTGTAAATGTCATCACCCGGTTAATGAAATTATGGATTATATGATGTATGATTTGAATTAAGTATTCTCAGCAAATGGACCAGTAGGTTTAAATAAATTCTACAAGGAAACCACAGGTTGAAAATAACACTACTTATGCATGTAAAAATAAACAATGAAAATAATGACTGCTGCTTTTCCCATTCCTAGTGCATGTTCTTCATCAGCTGAGTTATGAGATAAAAATGAATATGATGTAATCAGTGTTGACAAAAATTCAGTGATGATAATTCAAAATTTTCAAGAAGTCTCTACGAATTATGTATTTATAAATATGGTAACCATGAGGTTGGTTGTAAGATACAGAATATGCTGACATAGTAAATAAAGACAGCATAATGCTATTATCAGAAGTAAAACATTTGAATTGGAAATATCCAAAATTTGAAGACATTTATAAATTTTTTCCAACAATATTCAAAATCATTTAATAAATATAATAAAATTTTAATAAATTTCACTATATTTTATGGTAATGGTTTGGAAATATATTTTAAGTTTTCTTACTAGAAAACAAAAAGCTACATATTAAAAAAACTGTTTCTCCTTCAGTGGTATAAAAATATTCTGAAATTTACATGGAAAACAATATGGCTACCATTGAACCATATATATTGCTCAGTAAATATTCGTAGAAAACAAAAGAAAATGCTGACTATTTGAAGAAATATTTATACAAACAGTTGAAAAGTACAAATATTTCTATTTCAATAATGATATACAAAAAACAACTAATATTTTTGTGAAGGGAATATGCACTACAAAAGCTACTTTCTCAATTAACCATCTGAGATTAATTACTGATGCAGTTGCTGCTTTGATTAGAATATTTTTAAGGGTTCTGGGTAAAATGTCAGAGATATTTGTTTAACATGTCATTCATAGGTAAGTTATTGTAGCAAAGACATTGAAAACAGTTGAAACACACGATGACACAGATGATTTTTGATGTAGCTAAACTTAAATGAAGAAGACCTTGAAATATGTCTTAAATATGTTTCAACGAGACAGTGAGTAACATCCTTGAGTTTTCCCAGTTATCTTAGGGTAAGAAATTTAAAGGCTTTATTCAGCTTTAAGATAAGTTATACATTTTTCTTTTACCAAAGAAAGAAGGAAAGTAATTACTTATAATTGATGACATTTTTATTGATAGTAGGTGGTTGGATCTCTGTTATAGCATACCTAATAGATATCTTTGAGTAAATAAACACAGTTAAGGGTCTCCTTACAATAAAGATGACCTTTTAACAATGTAAGAAATTGGGTGTTTTCAAAAACTCTAAAATTAAGGAAAGAATATACTGAAAATGATGTTTAGATTTTTTTCCTCTAGTGAGTATGAGGTTTATTTACAAATCTCTTATATCTGCATTGGAGTGAAAAGATAAAAAAGTGTGGGATATAGAACCATTTTCTCATCTTATAAAGGACTTTTGTTAGGAATAAACAAGTTAATACTTCAATAGGATGTAGAACAGTGTCTAAAATTCTATAAGTGCTCAATAATTGATGAATATTATTATTATTTTGTTATCATTGCTATAATTATTTCATGTAATATATTTTGTACCCTGACATGAAGGCAACAGAAAAAAATTTAAACTTTTTGAATATATGTCTAATATTCTACATATTATAAAATTAAAATCCATTTACCCTAGTCCTTTCTGGAAGTGGCAATATATTGCTTATTCTTTGTTTCTGTTTAAATATAGTTGATATACAATATTATGTTAGTTTCAAGTATGTAACATGGTGATTTGGCATTTAAATACATTACAAAATGAACCCCACCATAAGACTTGTAATCATTTGTTTCCATACAAAGTTATTACAATATTATTGACCATATTAATTATGCTGTATATTATGTACCCAAGCCATTTATTTTATAACTGTAAGTTTATACCTCTTAATATCCTTCACCTATTTCACCCAGCCCCCCACACCCCCCCGCTCTGGCAACCACCAGTTTGTTCTCTGTATCTACGTGTCTGTTTTGTTTTGTTTTGTTTGTTCATTTATTTTGTTTCTTAGAATCCACATATAAGTGAGACCATACAGTATTTATATTTCTCTTACTGACTTATTTCACATAGGATGATATCCTCTAGACCCATCCATGTTGTCACAAATGGCAAGAATTTCTTATTTAATGGTTCAGTAATATCCCATTGTATATATGTACAACTTTTTCTTTATCCATTCATGTATTGATGAACACTTGGGCTGTTTCTATACCATGGCTATTGTAAATAATACTGCAATGAACATGGAGTTGCATATATCTTTTCTAATTAGTGGGTTTTTTTCTTCATGTAAATACCCAGGAGTGGAATTGCTGGATTATATAGTAGTTCTATTTTTAATTTTTAGAGGACTTTCCATACCATTTTCCATAGTGACTGTACTAATTTACAATACTATTAACAGTGCCAGAGGGTTCCCTTTTCTTCACATCCTTGCCAACACTTGTTATTGGTTATTTTTTTGATAATAGCCATCTGACAGATGTGAGGTGATGTCTCTTGTGGTTTTGATTTTCATTTTTCCTGATGATTAGCAATGTTGAAAATTTTTCATGTATCTGTTGGTCATCGGTATGTTTTCTTTGGTAAAATGTCTGTAGGTCTTCTGCACATTTGTTAATTAGGTTTTTTGGGGTTTTTTTTGATGTTGAGTTCATTGTATGTTTTGGATATTAACCCCTTGCAGATGGATCATTTGCAAATATCTTCTCCCATTCAGTAGATACACTTTTAATTGTTTTGATGATTTCCTTGGCTGTACAAAATCTTTTGTTTGATATAGTCCCATTTCTTTATTTTTGCTTTTGTTTCTCTTGCCTGAAGAGACAGACCAAAAAAAAAACATTGCTAAGACTGATGTCAAAAATTTTATTGCCTATGCCTTGTTCTAGGAGTTTTATGGTTTCAGGTCTTAAAACAATTAAGTCATTAATCTATTTTGAGTTCATTTTTGTATATGGAGTGAAGGAATTGATTTACTTGTAGCTGTCCAGCTTTTTCAAACCATTTATTGAAGAAACTGTCTTTTCCCCATTGTATATTCCTGCCTAATTTGTTATAGATTAATTGAACATATAAGTGTGGGTTTATTTCTGGGTTCTTATTCTGTTACATTGATCTGTGTGTCTGTTTTTGTGCCAGTACCATACTGATTTAATTACTGTAGCTTTGTAGTACAGTTTGAAATCAGGGAGCATAAAACCTCAGGATTTGTTCCTCTTTCTAAATTGCTTTGGCTACTCAGCATTCTCTACAATGTATATTATATATATTGGGTTGGCCAAAAAGTTCATTTGGGTTTTTCTGTAACATCTTATGCAAAAACCCAAATGAAAATTTTTAGCCAACTCAATATGTGTGTGTGTGTGTGTGTGTGTGTGTGTGTGTGTGTGTGTGTGTATATGTTATTCTTTTGTTGTTCTATATAAGTTTGAAGATTATTTGCTCTAGTTCTGTGAAAAGTGCCACTGGTATATTGATAGGAATTGCATTGAATCTGTAGAATGCCTTGGATAGTATGGGAATTTTAACAATATTAATTCTTTGAATCCTGAGCTAGGATATCTTTCCATTTGTTTGTGTTGTCTTCACAATTTCTTTCATTAATTTCCTATAGTTTTCAGAGTACATGTCTTTTACCTGCTTGTTTAGATTTATTCCTTGGTATTTTATTCTTTTGTATGCAGTTGTAAATGAGTTTGTCTACTTAATTTCTCTTTCTGATATTTCATTGTTAGTGTAGAGAAATGCAACAGATTTCTGTGCATTAATTTTTTATCCTACAACTTTACTGAATTCATTGGTGAATTCTGATAGTTATTTGCTGGAGTCTTTAGTATTGTCTGTATATAGTATAATGTAAATTGCAAACAGTGACAGTTTTCCTTTCCTTTTTGGATTCTTTTTATTTCTTTTTCTTGACTGGTTGCTGAGGCTAGAACTTCCAAACTCTGTTGAATAAAAGTGGTGAAAGTGGGTATCCTTGTCTTCTTTTTGATCTTAGAGGAAATGCTTTCAGCTTTTTGCCATGGAGTAAGATGTTGGCTGTGGGTTTGTCATACATGGCTTTAGTATTTTGAGGTATGTTTCCTCTATACACAATTTATTGAAAGATTTTATCATAATTGGATGTTGACTTTTGTCAAAAGCTTTTTCTGCATCTGTTGAGATGATTGTATGATTTTTAATTCTTCATTTTGTTAATGTGGTATAACACATTGATTGATATGAAGATATTGATCCATCTTTGCATCCCTGGGATAAATTCCACTTGAACATGGTGTATGATCTTTTAATGTATTTTTAAATTTGGTTTGCTAGTATTTTGTTCATCAAGGATATTGGCTTGTAATTTTCTTTTTTGTGGTGTCTTTGTCTGATTTTGGTATCAGGGTAATGTTGGCCCAATAGAATGAGTTTGAAGCATTCTTTCCTCTTCAAGTTTGTGGAAGGAATAGTTCAAGAAGGGTCACTGTTAACTCTGTAATGTTTGTTAGAATTCCCTGGTGAAACTATCTGATCCTGGACTTTTGTTTTCTGGGAGTTGTTTTATTACTATTTCAATTTCATTACTGGTAATTCATCTGTTCATATTTTCTATTTCTTCCTGAATCAGCCTTGGAAGATTGTACTTTTGTAGGAGTTTATCCATTTCTTCTAGGTTGTCTATTTTATTTTGTTGTTCCTAGTAATCTCTTATGATCCTTTGATTTTCTGTGGTGTTGATTTTAACTTATCTTTTATTTCTGATTTTATTTACTTGGGCCTTCTCCTTTTTTTCTTGATGAAACTGGCTAAACGTTTATAAATTTGGTTTATCTTTCAAAGAAACAGCTCTTAGTTTCATTGATCTTTTCTACTGTTCTCTTTTAAAATCTCTATTTCATTTTTTTCCACTCTCATCTTTTTATCCTTTTCCTTCTGGTAATTTGGGTTGTGTTTTTTCTTCTATTTCTAAGTCCTTTAGGTGAAAGATTAGATTGCTTATTGAGATTTTTTTTTCTTGTTTTCTGATATAGGCCTGTATAATATTTATAAACTCCCCATGTAGACCTGCTTTTTCTGTGTCCCAGAGGTTTTGCATTATGCTTCCATTTCATTTGTCTGAAGGTATTTTTTATTTCTTCTTTCATTCCTTCAGTGACCCATTGGTTGTTTAGTAGCACATTATTTAGCCTTCACATGTTTGTTTTTTCAGGTTTTTTTTCTTGTATTTGATTTCTAGTCTCATTCCATTGTGGCCAAAAAAAGATGCTTGATATATTTTCGATATTCTTAAATTTACTGAGACTTACTTTGTGACCTAGCATATGACCCAATCTGGAGAATGTTCCATGCACTTGAAAAGAATATGTATAGTGCTGTTTTTGAATGGAATATTCTGAATATAACATTAAGTCTATCTGGTTAATATGTAATTTAAAGCCAATGTTATCATATTGACTTTCTATCTGTATGATCTGCCCATTGATATAAGTGGGGCATTAAATACCCTACTATTATTGAATTACTCTAAATTTCTCCCTCTATGTTTATTAATATTTTCTTCATGTATTTAGGTGCTTCCTTGTTGGGTCCATGTATATTGACAAGTGTTATATCTTCATGTTAGATTACCTTTATGATTATGTAATGCACTTGTTATAGTGTTTGCTTAAAGTTTATTTTTCCTTATATAAGTATTGCTACCCTGGTTTTCTTTTTGTTTCTATTTGTGTGGAATATATTTTTCCATATCCTTAATTTCAGTCTGTGTGTCTTTAGATATGAAGTGAGTCTCTTGTAGAGAGTATATAGATGGGTCTTGTTTTTTATCCATTTATGCACTCTATGTATTTTGATTGGAGCATTTAGTTCATTTACTTTTAAGTAATTATTGATACGTATATACATATTGTCACTGTTTTCTGGTTGTTTTTGTAGGTTTTTTTTTTTTTTTGTGGTCATTGTTATTCCCTTCTCCTCTTGCTCTTTTACCTTGTGATTTGATGACTATCTTTAATGTTATGTTTGGCTTTCTTTCTCTTTTTGTATGTGTATATCTATTATATGTTTTTGGTTTGTGGCTAACATGAGGTTCACAAATAACAACCTACATATGTAGCTTTCTTTTTAAGCTGATCATCTCTTAAGTTTGAAAGCATTCTAACGGCCCTACATTTCTACTCCCCCCTCAGGTTTTATGTTTTTGACATCATATTTTACAACTTTTTTATTTTGTGTATCTCTTAAGTACTTATTTTATATATAGATGATTTTACTCCTTTTGTCTTTTAACCTTCCTACTAGCTTTAAATTGGTTGATTCACTACTTTTACCATATGTTTGCCTTTACCAATGGGATTTTTCCTTTAATAATTTTCTTATTTCTAGTTGTAGCTTTTTCTTTTCTACTTAGAGACGTCCCTTTAACATTTTTTCTAAGACCAGTTTGGTGGTGATAAACTTTAACTTTTGCTTACCTGTAAAACTCTTTGTGTCTACTTCAATTCTCAATGATAATCTTGCCAGGTAGAGTGTTGTTCTTAGTTGTAGGTTTTTTCCTTTCAGCACTTTGATTATACCATGCCACTCCCTTCTGGCCTGTAAAGTTTCCCATGAAAAGTCAACTAATAGTCTTATGAGAGTTCCCTTGTTTTTAACTAGTTGCTTTTCTCTTGCTGCTTTTAAGATGTACTCTTTGTCTTTAATTTTTGACATTTTAATTATAATGTGTCTTTGTGTGGACCTCTTTGGATTCATCTTTTCAGGACTCTCTGAACTTCCTGGACCTGAATGTCTGTGTTCTTTCCTAGGTTAGGGAAGTTTTCAGGTATTATTTCTTTAAATAGCTATTCTGTCTGTTTCTCTCTCTCTTCTCTTTCTGTATTCCCTATAATGTTAATATTAGTATACTTGATGTTGTCTTAGAGGTTTCTTAAACTAGTCTTATTTTTTAAATTATTCTTTCTTTTTTCTGTTCAGCTTGAGTAATTTGCACTGTTTTCCTGATCACTGCTCTGTTCTTCTATATCATCTTGTCTACTTTTGGTTCCTTCTAGTGTATCTTTAATTTTGGTTATTGTATTCTTCAGGTCTGATTGGTCCTTTTTTATATTTTCTAACTCTATGAAATTCTTACTGTGTGCATCCATTATTTGATGAGCTTCCTTATAATCATTACCTTTAACCTTATATCAAGTAGGTTGCTTATCTCTATTTCTTTTAGTTCTTTTTTTGAAGTTTTGTCCTGTTCCTTTTTTCTGGAACAAATTTCTCTGTCTTCTCATTTTGCATAATTCTCTGTTTATTTCTATATTTTTGGTAGATCTCCCAATCTTGGAGAAGTGTCCTTATGTAGAAGATATTCCATGAGGCCCTGCAGCTCACTCCCCTCTGGCCACCAGAACTAGATGCACCAGTGGTGTCCTTTATGTGGGCTGCACATACCTTTCTCTTATGGCAGGGCCAGTTACTATGGGTGGGTTAGTAGGCAGGACTGGCCCCTAGCCTCCTAGCCTGAGGTCCTTCCTCATGTGGCTGCTGCAGTTCTTCTGGTAGGCAGGGAAAGTCCCTAGTACTAATAGGCTAGAGGGAGGATTCCAAAATGTTGCTTGCCAGTGCTGATGCTAGTACAGTAGAATAAGATCCCCAAAATGACTGCAACCAGCATCTCTGTCCTCAGGGAGGGTCCCAGCTGCCTCCTGCCTCTTTGGGTGGCTCTCCAAGATCAGCAAGTGGGTCTGATTCAGGCGCCTTTCAATCTACTGCCTCTACACTGGGTCTCAGAGCATGTGAGGTTTTGCACACACCGACTAAGAGCAGTGTCTCTTGACTATAGGCCTCCAGCCCTCCTGAACATAAGCCCCACTGGTTCTTAAAACCAAATGTTCTTAGGTTCTCATCTTCTTGGTGTAGGACCCTGGGCTGGGGAGCCTGATGTGGGGCTTGGAACCTTCCCTACCTGGGGAGGATCTCTGCAGCTATGACATCCCTCCCATTTGTGAATTACTGACCCAGGGATGTGGGTCCTCACTAGACTGCATCTCTGTCCCTACTAACCATCTCATTATGGCTCCATCTTTATATCTTTAGTTGTGGGAAAGCTTTTCTGCTAGTCAGGTTATTCTCATAGATGGTTGCTCTGTAACAATTTGTAATTTTGGTGTGCCATGGGAGGGGGTGAATTCAGGGTCTTCCTACTCTGCAGTCTTGATCCTGCCCCAATATACTGCTTATTCTTTAAAAATAATTTATTCTTGCTTAGCATTTAAGTCTGTCCAATTACCC
Source organism: Physeter macrocephalus (assembly GCF_002837175.3). Classification (NCBI taxonomy): domain Eukaryota; kingdom Metazoa; phylum Chordata; class Mammalia; order Artiodactyla; family Physeteridae; genus Physeter; species Physeter macrocephalus. Next base: position 35,369,286 of record NC_041226.1, on the reverse strand, counting down.
AACCATATTTTTTCTATCTGCTATTGTCTCTCACTATTCCTCAGTATGAATCTTTTGGTTATGTCAAAGTAATATGTTTATTTTTCACCAAGTAGACATATCATGACTTTGTTTCATATTATTTTCCTAATATAAATGATTGTCTTGCCTCATAACATTTATCCAGATTTGCTCCCTTTTTAAGGCGCACATTAAATTAGCTTCCACCATGAAATACAGATCTCTCTCTCTTTCTGTCTCTGAATTCTATTTGTTCCTTCTGCCACAAAATTTAATTGACTTCATTATTATTGACATAACTTTATTTTTTCTAATGATATTTTAGATGTTAAGAAAGAATGTTTATGTTATATGATCCCACATCTTCCTTTTTTTGTTTTTTAGCTGTGCCATACAGCATGCATAATTTTAATTATCCAACCAGGGATCAAACCCATGCCCCCTGCAGTGGAAGCGTGGAGTCCTAACCACTGGACTGCCAGGAAATTCCCAATATGATCCCATGTCTTCTAATACTATGATGTTTAATTTAATTCTAAAAATGGATTTTTAATTGATTGATGAAAGAAGATGAAGGAAGAACTTTATAGTTTATACACTGAACATTAAAAAATGTATTCTTAGCATATTTCCATTTTATGTAATCCAGAAATAAATGAATGATTTTAGTTTTTTAAATCTAATATTAAAATAGTTCACAGGAAATTAGAAAACTCACAACTTAAGTGATATTTTTTTCATTATTTAGAGCAGTCACTGTAGAAATTATTTTAATAATTAATATGTTTTAGATATATTTTATTTAAAATAATTAAACATTCAAATAACTTAAAGAAGAACACACCTTGCCTTTTGTGAGATACATAGTTTTCTTCTTAAATCTCCCTCCAAAAAAACATGACATTGTATATTTTATTATAGGTGTATATCATAAGCTCACTAAGAGAATGTAAGAAATCATTTCTTAACTGATCTTATTTTCACATTTGGCTTGAGCAGGTTTTTAAGCCACCTGAGAATTTTCGATCATGAACATTAAAACACATCCAATATCTTTCAAATTAGTGTTTGAATACAAATAAGGTTTATGTGACCACATGAACAATATGAATTTTTATGAATTTTGCACCAAAAGAAACATTTCAGGTCAAACTCATTTTAACATTTGTTATATAAAATATCCAATCACATATTTGAAAAGGCATAATTTATGTAAGGTACTACTTATCCAACTCATAGCTCACTCTTTTTTTTTTTTTTTGAGCAATTAATTAATGGTGGGCCTTAGTGAGACTTTTTTTTTAACACCCTTATTGGAGTATTATTGCTTTACACTGGTGTGTTACTTTCTGCTTTACAACAAAGTGAATCAGCTAGACATATACATATATCCCCATATCTCCTCCCTCTTGCATCTCCCTCCCACCCACCCTATCCCACCCCTCTAGGTGGTCACAAAGCACTGAGCTGATCTCCCTGTGCTATGTTGCTGCTTCCCACTAGCTAGCTATTTTACATTTGGTAAAGTATATACGTCCATGCCACTCTCTCACTTCGTCCCAGCTTACACTTCCCCCTCCCTGTGTCCTCAAGTCCATTCTCTACATCTGCATCTTTATTCCTGTCCTGCCCCTAGGTTCTTCAGAACCATGTTTTGTTTTTTTTTTAGATTCCATATATATATGTTAGCATACAGTATTTGTTTATCTCTTTCTGACTTATTTCACTCTGTATGACAGTCTCTAGGTCCATCCATGTCTCTACAAATGACCCAATTTCATTACTTTTTATGGCTGAGTAATATATGTTAGCATACAGTATTTGTTTATCTCTTTCTGACTTATTTCACTCTGTATGACAGTCTCTAGGTCCATCCACCTCACTACAAATAACTCAATTTCATTATTTTTATGGCTGAGTAATATTCCATTGCATACATGTGCCACATCTTCTTTATCTATTCATCTGTTGATGGACACTTAGATTGCTTCCACGTCCTGGCTATTGTAAATAGAGCAGCAATGAATATTGTGGCACATGGCTCTTTTTGAATTATGGTTGTCTCAAGGTATATGTTCAGTAGTGGGATTGCTGGGTCGTATGGTAGTTCTATTTTTAATTTTTTAAGGGACTTCCATACTGTTCTCCATAGTGGCTGTATCAATTTACATTCCCACCAACAGTGCAAGAGGGTTCCCTTTTCTACACACCCTCTCCAGCATTTATTGTTTGTAGATTTTTTGATGATGGACATTCTGACTGCTGTGAGGTGATACCTCAGTGTAGTTTTGATTTGCATTTCTCTAATAATTAGTGCTGCTGAGCATCCTTTCATTTGTTTGTTGGCAATCTGTATATCTCCTTTGGAGAAATGTCTATTTAGGTCTTCTGCCCGTTTTTAGATTGGGTTGTTTCTTTTTTTGATATTGAGCTGCATGCTCACTCTTGATATTGTTAACAATTGTGGACTAAGAAGATGCATTCTCTAAAGGGTATATGGAGAGGAGATCTTTCTAAGGCAAGTAGTTACATATGAATATGTTGTTCTATAATTGTTGTAAATAACTTAAATTATAAAATATTTTTTCATTATTATCTTATTTGGTATTCCATACAATCCTAAATGAGGATAAACTGATTAAATCAAGTTTTTTTAAGGGTCCACTCATATGAGGTCTTGTGCTATGCACTTTCACCTCCATTAACTCATTTAATATTAAAAAAATTCTGTTGTGTGTGTATTTATTACCATTTTGCCAGATAAGAATGATGAGGCTTAGAATACATTGCTGATATGACCAAGGATATATACGACTAGATAGTGGAAAAGTCAAGATCCAGACCAATGTATTTTTTTAACTTCAGAATGTGCTCTATGGGTCGTCCTTTGAGTAGGCATGGGTGATATCTTCATTTTATTAATGAGGGGTTGAAGTCTGAGCAGATTAAATTATTTGCCCTGAGTTAAAAGTAGAATGTAACCATTTGACAAGTTGGAATCTAGTCTAAATGCAAGGGTTTCCCTCTGTGCTCTATTGGCTCAATGTAAATGTGATGCTATAGCACACATAGACATGTAAGCTACTGGCCTGATTGTGAGGCAACTGCTGATATGCTATACACAGGTAACAGAGAACAACTACGAAGAAAGATTGAAAAGGCAGGGAGAAAACAAAACATAGTTTATTTCCTCTTCTGCCTTGATGAATTGCATTTTCCACTGTTACTTATTTAGATAAAATTAAGCATATGTCTTTGGGAATAAACATAATGCACACACGTGTGTGAATGCACACACACATACACATGGGCATTCCTGTACACAACACACATTCAACACCAAATTGTTATAGGATGAGAACAAATGCTTCAGTTGTCCTGATGAGGCCCCAAGGTACCACCTGCATTCCTGTGTCCCTGAGGACCAAAGGAGAAGCAGTCTTTTCTAACTGTGAGGTAAAATCTTGTCTCTCTATCCCCTTTGGTATAGATATCAATCACAGCATCTAAGGTTTTAACTATTTATAATCCTTCAGTATACTATTTCAGATTGTGTATTCTCACAATATACATAGACTTAGGGTTACTAGCAATAGGAAACAGAGCTACATTTTTAATTGCAAAGTTCACATATTTTTCCTAATTAGAGAATATTTATACTTAAAGAGTCTTTTGTCTTAAAGCCCTCATAGAGTTTCCAGCGACCATTCCTTCACCCAGATTGTCATGAATATTTTCCTGGTTCTCCAATAATGTATTTTCTAATTTCTCTTCTCTTGATTTTTCCTAGCTATACTAATTTAAAAACTGATTTTTCTCCGGTAGCAAAGTACACAATAGTTCTGGCTTAAAAAAATAGAAATAGAGATCTCTTTCCCATAATAAACCAAATGCATGTGCTGGCTTCAAGGTGTCAGAAGCCCCTACTCTTCCCACCTAGCTGCTCTGCCATTCACAGTATACTGTTCCCATCTTGTGGTCTAAGAAGGCTGCCGCAGCTTCTGCTAATACTTCTCCAAGCTAAGAGGAAGGAGATGCAAGATAAGACCACTCTTCTGGAAGGGTACCTTGAGCCAGGATCAGCAAAGTGTGCTCACTGTGTCCACCTCTGCATATTTGAAAATACAACTGATTATTTGATATTTATTTTGTTTCCAGAAACCTTGTTAAGCCTCCATGTTACGTCTATTATTTTCTTGGATCTGTCATACAGATAATCATGTCATACTAATGACAGTATGTTTCTTTCTTCTGTTTTTTCTTACCTCAGTGTCCAGGCTAAGACCTCCTCTAGCACAATATTAAACAAAAGTAATGATGGTAGACAATTGGTCTATTTCCTGATCTCAAAAGGAAAGATTTCAAGTTGCAATGCAGTAAGTAATTTGTAGATACCCTTCATCAGACTGAGAAAGTTTTCTTTAATTTCTTGGATAACCCAAGTTGTTAATTACACAGAGTACTTTTACATATACCTGCATTGGTCCCTCTAGTATTTTATTTAGGATGTATGTATCTACTTTCATAAATGTGTTTTACTTGTAATTTTCCATGATGGTACTGTTGTCAGATTTTGAAATGCAATTCTTACAAGCTTCATAAAATAAATTTGGGATTATTTTTCCCAACTCACTCCAGAAAAGTTTGATAAACATAGAACTACTTCTTTATTTAATGCTTTGTAGAAGTTTTCATGGAAACTGTTTCTCTTATTATATATCTAAGTTTGCAGCATCTCTAGTGATCTCCCTCTGCATTTCTGACTTGCTTATGGTGGTCTTCTCTTTTTCACTAGATAAATCTTACCAGAAGTTTTTCACTTTTATTTGACTTTTTGAAGAAAAAACTTTTGACTTTGTTGATCCTCTCTATTGTTTATTTGTATTCTATTTTATCAATTTCTATTATTTTATTTATTATTTTATTCCTTCAATTGTATGTATTTTGGGGAAGGGTGAGTATTCTTTTCCTAACTTCTTGAGATGGCTGTTTCAGGCTTTACATTTAAAGCTGAAAATCTTTATGTTCTTTTTAACTGCATTTCACAAGCAATAATTTTATCACTCAGATTAAAACATTTTTTGACTTCCATTGTGATTTCTTCCATGAACCATAGGCTGTTTAGTAGTGTATATCTTTTTAATTTAGCTTTGTATTTTGATATAACATCAAAAACACTGTGAGAATGGTATAAAGAACTCCAATATACACTTGAACTAGTTTAAACAAGTATTAATGTTTTTACCTTATTTCTTTATCATTTCATGACTCTCTTTTTCTACATGAGCTCATTCTCGTACATATTTTTTCTGAACCATTTACCACTTGAGAGAAAATTGCAGACACGATACACCTTTATGTTGAAATACTTCAATACATATTTTTCATGAACAAGGACATTTTGTTATATAACCACTGTACAATTATCATAATCAGGAAATCTAATTTGGATACAATACTGTTATATAATTAACATTCAGTATTGAAAATTTGCCATTTCTCCCAGTGATGTCTTTTACCACTAATTTTTCCTAGATAGTTCACCATTTTTAATTGTTTGGAATTAAATTTTTCTTTCTTTTTTTCCTGTTAGGTGGTCATTTATTGATTGCCTCTGAGAAAATGGCACAAACAAAAATAAGTAAACTTGTACACAGTTATATTTTAGAAACCAGACAACGGAGCTCAAATAACATTATATCTTTTTTTTTTTTTTTTTGCGTTATGCAGATCTTTCACTGTTGTGGCCTCTCCCGTTGCGGAACACAGGCTCCGGACACTCAGGCTCAGCGGCCATGGCTCACAGGCCCAGCCGCTCCGCGGCATGTGAGATCTTCCCGGACCAGGGCACGAACGCGTGTCCCCTGCATCGGCAAGCGGACTCTTAACCACTGCGCCACCAGGGAAGCCCAAAATTATATCTTTTATAACTGCAATGATTTGTATCAGGCAGAAGGAAAACACAAGTGACCATGCAGTTTTGCTTAAGGCAAAGGGATTGCTTTTTTGGAAGTGGCCATTATGTGGGAGGAAAAATAAACAGGACAACACAAACCAAGAGTCATTTCTATATGGTTCCTATTAGATCACTCTTCACTCCTTTTCTAACTGGACAGCATGATCCATTACTGGAAAATAAAATCAAATTTATGGGTTATAACAGTATTTTGTTGTAGAATATAATAAAACAGAAAATGCTAGAGAATATAACATGTAATAAGAGAAACTATTGTCTCTTGAATCGTGGTTTTTTATGTGAGTGTGAATCAGATCACTGTAGAAAATATACTTCTTTCTTTGCTTTCACTGTCATAAAAGTCTAAGAAGCTGGGTTAGATCATCCTAGCCACAGTAACAGAGCTGTTATTTTTTCCTGAATTTTTCCAGAAAACATGTAAATTGTATTTCTTCTGGGAGTAAGCATAAACAACCTTCTGATTTATTTTATGGCTTTTCTCAGTAGAGACATTTTTAAAACTCCTGGAATATCAAGAAGCAGGTAAAATATTAGGAACACAATTTCATTAGCCTACAGATTTGAGTTTCAGCAAAATATACAGGTTTCCATTCATATATGAGTAAGTAACAACTCTATCCTAATGCCCCCTTGTAACAGATGCTGAAAGGATATTTTGGTTGTATTCTTAGGATCAGAGGAAACATTGCCAGACCCAGTCGCTGTACCCATGCCTCATTATGGGGAGCTATCTAAGGGGATCTGCTGCTTAAGTCCAAGAGGGATTATTTTCCAAGGAATTGTATCCCAAGATCATATTCTCCTTGCTCAGAAAATATCATTTTTTTGCTCTACCAATGGGACCTTCCTCAATGCCATTTACTGTTGTCATTCATAAGGTCCTGGACATGTAGCACAATAAAGGTGATAGCAACCATAACAGTCAACCCCTGGAAGGATTCTTACAACAGCAAACTTCCTGTCAACAGACAGAATTTCTTGAAGGATGGTTTGATAAAAGTGGTGTACTTTACTAGAACCAAGTTCTATTCTAACCCAAATCATTGCAAGATGTACAACCTGGAAAATTCTCAAGACAATCTGACAATGGGGCTCAGTGTCACTAAAGAGGCACAGGTGAAACATGTCATGGACCTCTTGGCCATGAAATACCAAAATACCCTCACCTAGGCCAACATCCACAGGGTAAACTATAGTTGACTTCAGTAACCTTGAGTGAGCAAGACATCATAGGATAGCATCACAATGGTTTTGCCCTCTGTAAGGCACCAAATCTATATCAGAAGCATCTGGGTATTTGAAACTGTGAGGTGCTTTCAAGGATGCAGCAGGACCTTCTAGAACCTGTCTTGGCTTACAGTGCCCAAATCCTGCTCTCGTGGCCCACTTGGTTCAGCCTCAGCAACTCCATTAATGTCATAGTCAGTTGGCTTCCCACTGGCAGTGCTGCTGGTCATCCAGTCAGGAAAGTCGGTGGTTGAGGCTGGTCCATCTCCAACAACCAACCTCATAGCTGCTGTCACTAGCTGAGTTAATCTCCAGTTTCCTTTCCCACATCAACTTTCCCCTCCTGCCCTTTTCCCTAACCAAGCAGATCCCACCAACCCCACAGCACAGATGTAGAAAATGACTCCCTAGAAATAGCTAGAACTGTATTTCTTAATTTCTAAATATGGACAGAGTTCTCTAGTTGTCTTATTTTTTCTGGCTTTAACGTGCTTTGGAGTAATCAGGAATCACTTCAAACCAATTTTACAACTTGTGGGTTCCTTGGCCAAAGAGTCCCTGCATGCAGGGGTGTAAATCCAAGTGAAGGCCTAACTGTGATCCAACATTTATAAGAATAGGTAGTTATTTCCCTTTTCTTTTTCTTTCATTACTTTACTCAGCCCCAAAGCAGCCTTCCTTAGTGTTGGGGATCATGGTTGGGGTTAATTCTGGTCGACCCTTACCCAAAGGAGGATGGCCCTTTATGGTACCAGCTTATTGTGGAAAAGGTTCCAGTTTAAATTTAAAGAAGTATGTTTGTTCCAGGAAGGCTTATCTCTACTCCAACTGTCTAGCTCCTGGACTCCACTTAAATGAACCCAAATTATGAAACCAAGTATATGAAATATGAAAATTTAATGTGGACAAAAAAATGGATTAGTGCTCTGACATTTTGCTTATCACTCTGGGGTTTGGAAAAAGAGTGGCAATAGAGAAAGTGGTCACAAGTAAAATAATTGTAATTCTTATGGGACATTTGTCCAAGAAAGGAAGCAGCAAGATGACTAAAAGATAAGTGACATAGAGTTTAGTGAAACTTGTCATTTTAAGGTCAGAGAGATTTAAACTTACTCTTACTTGTCTTTTTTATTTTCAAATCTAATTATTTATCTTAAAGTATCTGAGTTTGGGATTTGATTTTGGTTGTTCATTTTTTTTGTTTTGTTTCGTTCTTTAAGTGGCTAGGTGTAAACACATGTTTGTGTAGTCTGTCTAACACATCTCACTAGAAAATCAAGCCAGGGAATCACATTTTGATGCTACTAACTGTTTACTATCGAAGACTCTTTATATTTTAAAAGTTATTTTTGGATTAGAGTGACAACAAGGTGAAAACTATGGATTTATTTGTTGTATGTTCTTTTCTCTACTAAAACACGTACAGAAAGTTTTGCATATTTTTCAGGTGTTCCTTTTATCTACCTATCTATCTATCTACCTATCTACTTGTGTATTTACTATATTCATTAATCAATGGTAAATGATATTTACACATGGAAGTTTTTCTTTCTTAATATGGGCACACTAATTTCTGCAAGACCCACTATGCACTTTTTCCCGTTACTGATATTCTAACCTCCCTCCATGCATTCAAGAAGCAATCACTGAAGACAGTATGTATTGAAGGCTGGGGACACAAATATGGAGAAAAAAGTATTCTCACAAAGCAGGAGAAAAAAAAAAAGTTTCATAGAGGACACAATGAAGTGTAAGTAAGTATGTGTTACCCTGTGTGGTTATTAAGAAAAGAGAAATGCAGCAGGTTTAGAAAGGAAAGAATGATGAACTCTTTAATCAGCTTCAAAAAAGGAAAGTTTGGTTGACATAGACTTTGACAGGTGGTAGGACGTCAGCAAATGGAAGAAATCTCAATTAGGGTATTTTAGGTCCCTTTTCTGAAGTATCTCATGATATATATTTGAATTAAAAAAAATCATATGGATAACGGTTTATATTGGAGGAAAAGAAGGCAAGAAGTTAACATCCTGTATGCAGTGGACATATAAACATAAAATATTCTTTTCATTAGATTTTAGTCACAGTGATATCTTCTGTAAATAAATTCTAAGAATAGTCTATATCTATCAAACTGAAAAAGTAAATGAAGTCACCTCTACAGACCACTGCTGACTCTGAGCTAAGTCGGCTCTTGGATTGGTTCCCAGAGCTGTTATTGATTTCAGTAGGAGTTGTGCTCACAAATCTTGCCATTGAAACTAGCTGATGGACAGGATGTTAAATGTAAAATGTTTCAAATATCAGTAACGGCCAAAAGGGGAAAAAATAGCAGTTAATCATATGTCAAAACAACATCATATAGAGCCAGTTTTGTCCCTAGAAAAGTACATGTGGTTCTTTGTGACTGAGTCAAGCTTCATCATCTCAAGACTACGATATGTGACCTTAATTTTTAAAGTAGAGGTCTCAACCAAATGACAAATCAGCTTAATCATTTAAAAAAAATCAAGAAAGAAAACAGATATATTTATATGTCTGGGGAAAAGTAAAAATTAAAAAGAAAATGAAATGTATAAAGATAAATGAAAAACATAGAATTTGGATTTAGATGAATATCTATATTTCAGAAACATAGCCAGCTGACTCCTTCAAAATGTGAATCTGTTTATGTTGCCTCCTCTTATGGATGTCTTTAGCATCCTATCCTTCTTACAAAGATAAAAAATATCTTAACAAGAAACTGAAGGCTATGCATGGCCTGGCTTCCATCCAACTCTACAGCCTCATCTCCATCCTGCCTCTCAGGTCCACACGCTCTTCTCAAGCCCCACAGCTTGTCTTCTGTCCCTCCTGCTCTCTTGCATCTACAGTCCATTATATAAATGATTTCTCCTCCTGGAAGGATTTTTCTTCCCTCTTAACCCCTCCCTATTAGCTTGATCATCACTTCTTTAAATAAGTGAACCAAAGCAAATTTCCACTGTCAAACTCATAGAAACATGTTCCTTTATATTTTGCCCCCATCACCATTAGCCCAGACTCTCTGTATAAAGACCATGTATGTTTTGCTCTTCATTTTGTCTCTAGTGTCTAGCACTGTGCCTATACATTGGGGAAAATCCTAAATAAATATTTGCTGAGTGAATAAAGGAATAAATGAGATATCAAGGCAAATTTTAATAACAATCACCATACTTACTGGATGAATTACTCTGAAGGCAAAAAACAGGTAACAATCTTTTCTAAGTAAACTGTGACCACAAATCATTAGTTCATCTCTTTTATTCACAGATGGAGGCTACCTACACCTTTCCTCAAAAATTGTTATTCCAAATGACAGATACCTATGGGATCTAGGGACAGTACTCATATCTCTATGATATCTCTACTATTTCCACCGTGAAAATATCACCCAGTGAAGAAAATACAATGCAGATTGTCTATATGGATAGAGACTTGCAGTCATTCTCTAAGTGGCTTTCCAGAAACAGATTAAATACATGAAAAAGTTTAAATTTCTAGAGCATGTTCTCTTAACTACCTTAATGTTCAAGGAAAAATAAACTTTAGTATTCATTATATCAATTCCCAGATCATGAAACACTAAAAATAAGCATTGGCAAGGACACTGAAAATGATTCATTAAGACAAACAAAACAAGAATAAATTCTGCAAGGGAGAATTTCAAAATATTCTTGATGCTTATGATTAGCTGAGCATACTGCTCTGCTGGCACAGTGGGGTTGCTTTTAGAGAATCCCAATCCTGGAAAAACTCAGGGGATATTGTAAAAATTGTTAGCAGCTTAGTATTATAAAAGCTTTTAAACAATCCTCTGTTTAAATGTGTTGTCATAAAAATGTCAATGGTTTAGAAACAAAGCTATTTATTATTAACATCAGGACCCTTGTATGTCATGAGAATCTGAGGCCTTAAAGTATAATTAACAGGACAGAATTAATTCTCATCATAAAAAAAGAAAGCACAATGGGAGAACAAGAAAAAAATCTGAAAACAAAAAAAACAGTAATGGACAAATAACAATAACACCAGAAAAGCCCAGAGACACTTAAAAGTGCAGACAACAATGCTTTAAAACAGTGGCAGGAAAATTGAACCATCTGTTCCAAGAAACTGAACTTACCAAAGGTGTTTCTGGCCTTTGCAGAATCAACAGCGAATCAAGCATACAATGTAATGTATCTATGGGCAACCAGAAAAGATATAAATAGAACCATACATTTTGACATAGCAGTGTCTTCAAAATCACTTATTAATGATGCACCTTTGAAAGAAGTTTTATTATCCTGAAACATCCAACTGTCTCAGAATCAGTTATTGTGAGAAACATTACCACAGCATGACAAGCTGTAAAACATCCAGTATTATATGAGATAATACATACAACAATAATAACTGTGTTTACATTATAAGAAGGTATTTTGCAAATATTTATCTCAGCAGAGGCTGGGAGGCTAAGTAGTTTACTCAGCCACTGTGGCAGAGTTCTTAAATGGTAGGTAGAACAAATTTTTGTGCCAGTATTATATGACTCTAAAGATCATACATTACTGAAAAAAAGAAACTCCCAGACTCATACAATATCTGCAGAAGAATACTTGTGGAAGAAAAATGATATGGTTTTTCTAACAAGATGCAAATTCTCCCACATATTTACTTATATGTGAGCAAAGTGACCCAATGGGAGATGAAACACAGATGTATTCCTAGCACTTTCAAAGGTCAATTCCTATCTTTTTTTTTTTTTTTGCGGTTCGCGGGCCTCTCACCCCTGTGGCCTCTCCCATTGCGGAGCGCAGGCTCCGGACGCGCAGGCTCAGCGGCCATGGCTCACAGGCCCAGCCGCTCTGCGGCATGTGGGATCTTCCCGGACCAGGGCACGAACCCGTGTCCCTTGCATCGGCAGGCGGACTCTCAACCACGGTGCCACCAGGGAAGCCCAATTCCTATCTTTTTAAAATCTTCACTTTTCTACTAGACTTTACTTCATTTATGTTTATGCTTCTGTCAGCCCCTACAGTGCCTTGTACAAATTCAAGTATATGATCCATGTACTTCAAATTCATGCATAGCCTAAAACCTTTTTTTATAACTAAGTACTAAATACTTTTTGTTGCCCAACTGGAATTTATGTCCCATTTTTACTTCATTTTGTGACACTGGTTTTTTGGGGGGAAGTGAAAGGTAGGTGAAATCCATCTTTTCCCCATGCAAGAAAATCTCATGATATGCCTAGCTCCTATGCCTATTCCTAGGAGGCAGGTCTTAGATTAAACCAAACATTTAAATCCCACTACCTTTTTCTCTAATTATTTCATCAATCCAAACATTAGTAAATTATTACATGACAAAATGTCTTATTTATCTATAGGTGGGTGACAAAACCAGGTAATAGGACAGGACTTTTCTTTCATATTTAGACGATAGACCTTTCTCCTTCTCATACTAGGCATAAACAAGGAAGATTGTGGCCCCTATTACTCCTGCTTCCATGTTGTGACCACAATAGAAGCCAATCTAAGCTTACATAAGGAGGCCAGAATCAAAAGAATCTGCAGAGAAGCAGAGCCCAAGACTTGACTACCAGCTCCTCAAGCCTGTCATACCTCTTGTTGTGTGGTAATGTGTTTTTTTATTCTTAAAGTTGCTTTAATTCACAGTTTCTATTACCTGTATTTAAATGCATCCTAATTGATAGACGATATATAATTTGGTTAATAACACATAAGTTGGATTTTAGGGTGAATATCTTATCTAAGATGTGGGTACAACATATAAACAGCATAATAAAATATTTTCTCTTCCACCATTTTAGTTTGCATTCAAGCAAAAGAAATTCAGATAAAAACTGTAATATTCTTATCATCCCTAACCCAGTGGTTTAATACAAGTACAAATTGTACTCAATTAACATTCTCTAGAAAAATGGTCATAATGATACCTTGAGTTACAGAATAGCAAAATACTATTTTTTTTCTTAAGTTGTCAAAAGGTCAGATTGTGTTACTTTCTGCTTAAAATAGAATTCACTGGAATCTCATTGCATTTGTAATACTCTTTTCTAACCAAGACTCCTGCCTAACTCTGATTAATTTGTCCTCAGATACAAGGAACGATTTTCTCATACTTCAGTCCTCAGTGCAAATGTGACCTCCTCTGAGAGGATTTACCTTTCCACTCTGTCTAAAAAAATCTCCTCCTTCAATTACTCTCTATTATCCTGCTTACTTCCTTTATAGCTTTTATCACTAGCCTGAAAGTATTTTTGCTTAATCATTTCTTTACTTGTTTATTCTCATGAGATTATAAATTCTATCATGACAGGAACTCTGGATGTCATCCTCAGCATTAAATTCGCAGCAAATTCCCATCACAAACCTACTAGAGAGTGGACTTGAGGATATGGGGAGGGGGAAAGGTAAGCTGTGACAAAGTGAGAGAGTGGCATGGACATATATACACTACCAAACGTAAAATAGATAGCTAGTGGGAAGCAGGTGCATAGCACAGGGAGAT
>NC_041226.1:35354337-35355426 GCF_002837175.3 Physeter macrocephalus | reverse complement strand
AAGCAGAAACTAACACACCATTGTAAAGCAATTATACTCCAAAAAAGATGTTAAAAAAAATAATAAAAGTAAATAAGCTTACAAAATTGGGGGAGAGAGAAAAAAAAAAATTCCCAGAAAATAAAACAGTGCCTGGCTCACAGTAGGCAAACAATGAATATTTATTAGATAAATGAATGGATGACCAAATAAATGAATGGCTCCCAAAACACCAGTGTTTTCCGAGTTTTGTATCACAGTACTCTTGATAAGAAGCAGAATGAACTTTTCTATTCAAACAATAAGGAAAGAACTACTCCTGTGAGTGGTCAATTGGGTTTAACAAGCCAACCTTAAACACATTTATTTGCATGAGATATCCTCCTTCATTTTAGCACTTTATTAATTTTGCATTTTTCAAATTAGTTAGAGTTCCTTCTTTGAGTGATCAGAAAAATCTTCATATAGCTGTGACTTAAAGAAGTAGGGAGAACTCAACCTGGACTTTTCACTGGAGGGTTTTGAATGGCCTACTTACCTTCTATTGCAACTGAAAAATTGTGCCCCAACAACCTTTCCTTAATGAATAGCTTGGCAATTTCAAAACTGAGTATTTTTCTGTTTACATGACCTTAAATTACAGTGAAATTCACAAGCTCATAAAAGTACAAAGACTGCAAGGCCTTTCCTGACACTCATTTCACATCTACAAATACCCAGCTCTAAACACATGAGAATAATACTTAATATAAACTCTCCAATATGATCTTCTTTTTAAATAAGATGAAACGACCTAGGCAACAGTCTGTACTCAGTTTTTCCACAACTTGAATTTAGGTTGACAACATAAAATATTTTTTTCATCACTGATAATAGAAGAGCCTAATTCTTTTTTTTTTTTTTTTTTTTTTGCGGTACGCGGGCCTCTCACTGTTGTGGCCTCTCCCGTTGCGGAGTACAGGCTCCGGACGCGCAGGCTCAGCGGCCATGGCTCACGGGCCCAGCCGCTCTGCGGCACGTGGGATCCTCCCGGACCGGGGCACGAACCCGTGTCCCCTGCATCGGCAGGCGGACTCTCAACCACTGCGCCACCAGGGAAGCCCGAGCCTA
>NC_041226.1:35324460-35354233 GCF_002837175.3 Physeter macrocephalus | reverse complement strand
CACAAGCTCCGGACGCGCAGGCTCAGCGGCCATGGCTCACGGGCCTAGCCGCTCCGCGGCATGTGGGATCCTCCCAGACCGAGGCGCGAACCTGGTTCCCCTGCATCGGCAGGCGGACGCGCAACCACTGCGCCACCAGGGAAGCCCCAAGCCTAATTCTTAAACTGTGATATTCCTGAGTTGAAAATTGTCTGATCTACTATCACTGTTAAGGACACCTGTTTAATCAGCTACTTATACTGTCAATATTGTATAAACCATGTCTTTTATTTTCTGGGGTCTGATGATTTCACATCTGGGGTCTTACTGACCTCCACATTATTGCCCAACAGGGTTAGCTAATTCCTAGAGATATCAAACACTTCACCCAGGAGTGTGCTTTTCAGATGTAAACCAACCATCCAGAGTCCATGCCCCCACCAACCTCCATTATCAAGATCTCATACTCTTGGCTGCTATCCACCTGCCCTTATCACCCTGGGCCAAGCACTTGACAATTATGCCCCAGAGCCCTCTTGACCAAATTTGAGGCTTCCCCATGTGGACCTTTCTTCTTGGGAACTGACTATTGTTCCTGTTCTGTTACCATTACCATACCTAAATAGTAATAAGACCTGTTAAAACACATAAAGTATAATTGTATGACAAGAGAGTCGTAAAACAAGTTTCTAAGAAGAAAGAAACAAGGTTAAAATTCCTCTAATAGGTTAAAAGAAACCATAAAAGACCCTGAAAATTGGAAATTGAGTGAACAACTTTCAGATGTGTAATATGTATATTGTAATAGTTTCTACTTTTAAAATGGTTTTCATAATTTTGCTTTTAATTTGACTTCTCAATTCTATTGTTTTGCCTATAATTTTAAGATATATCACATCTTTTCATTTTGAAGGAACTTAGCACATAATTTTAGGGGGACTTCTGAGTTACTCTATTACATATATATTGTTTACCTCTTCTACCCAGTATTGTAGATATTTTCTGATTCTTCTGGAGGTAGGGGAGGGTATGACAGGCCCACTTTGAGGTAAAGCCAATTGATGGGGTATAAGAGACTAAAAATAAGCAAGAAAAGTAGAGCAGAAATGTAAATTAAGTCCTTGGGAAAGACAAGTATAGTGAGAGACATCAAGTTCCATCCTCATCACCAGTCAGCCAGAATTTATTAAAGATTTATTAATGCTGGGCATATGGTTAGGCATGAGATGCATAAACACAAAAAATGTAAGGTCTTTATCTGTATCAGGGTTTGATCAGAGAAACAGAACTCAATGCATGATATAAGAAAAGGGAATTTTTATAGGGGTTAGACCTAACATAATTGTGAGATCTGGCTAATGACTCTATACAAGGCTGTTGCATTTTGTCTAGGGTTGGACCCAAAGGCATGATAGGTCAGCCTAGCCTGCAGTCAGGAAGGATAGCTGCTATAACTTGGAGGAAATCAAGGATAAACTGCAATACACAAGAATAGAATAAAATATACCTCTTTTACTACATCCACAAAGTGAATAACCTACTGAAGATGCTAGTATTGATAGCGACAGAGTAAAAGGACAAAGTAGGTGATTAAATAGTTAATCCCACTAGGGGATTGTAAGTAAAGAAAAAATTATGGGAGATCCCTGTAGGTTAATGATCATTCAAGAAAATAGGTTTGCTTAACCACAAAACCAAGCAAGCGTGCTTAGCAACAAAACCATGCAACAGAAGCATGAGACATGCCCCCAAACAATAAAACAATGGTAGCATGAGACCCACATCCTGCCCAGTGAGCTCAGTAAGTTAATGATCCCTAGGACATGCTCTCTGCACACATAGAAAACAATTTATGGAAAGGTGACATTTCAAAGTGAAAGACTCTCATTTTACTGAGACCTGAAATAATTTTTCCATAGTGACATGACAGTCCTGGCTTGACTATGTAGGGACAAGAACACTCCCCTGCCCAACCTGGAGGAGGAGCTGATGATAGAAGCATAACATCTACACTGGAATGAGGAAGAAGATTGTCTTCCCCTCACTTTACCTTTTATTATAAACCAGTAGCCCACTAAGTTCTTGGGGTACAGCACCCTCTCACCCGCCCGCTTGAAAGCCTCTCAAGCGTCTTATTCTAATAAATCACTTCTTATCTAGCACTTTGCCTCTTGCTGAATTCTTTCTGAGCTGAGACATGAAGGACTGGAGCTCCTTGGAGCCCCTGGAAATGCCACCCAGCATTTCAGTATCATTCATCATTCACCATTCACCAGAGAACTAAAAACACACCTGATCCATGGTATAGAGAAGTTTGAAAGAGGAGGAATCCTGGGAGTGGGGAAGGCAGTGGGCCTGGTACTATCTCATGGCAGTTTTTGAGTTAACAGAACAGAGACAACATGTATGATTTGCCACAGTGTTAGGTACCTTATGCCAAACGCAGTGCGTAAAAATGGTTTCTCATTTACCTCCTCTTTCCAGATCTTGCACAAATTTCTATTGTGGCTATGCCTAACCTAGACTGGCAAAGACAAGGTAAGTTCCAATTTGGCTATATTGGCATAATAGAAAACCACCAAAGTCTATGCCTTGTCAAGTTGACATCATACCCACCTCCTCTAACTATATTTAACTCTTCAGTAAAAATAATAGTTAAGTCATGATTTAACCTAGACTTATACAAGCACCCCTTATCCAACCACAGGCATACTAAATTTCTTTTTAAAATGATATAAAATTTCTCTATCCAACTTGGGCAATGTTCATTTCTAGCTGGTTCACACTGACCCTTTGATAGTTTGTAACTTAAATACTGAAATATGAGGTTGACACATCTTGTGTTAGATTAGAGGGGAATGGGAAAGGGAAAGATGGTAATTAGTTAATGTATTTACAAATAGATTCATATCAGAATAGGAAGACATATTTATAAACTATTATAGTTCTCAGTTATGCAATTGCTCATGCCCATAACTGCTATTTATTAACTATTTTCATAGACTACTCATTCCACATAACTTCTCCTCTCAACAAGCACTTTGCTGGTCATAATTTCTTTCTAGATAGGGTGATCTAAACTTTCTTTCCTGAATGGTCTGGTCCATTGGCAATCCTGCCTGAATAGAGTTGTAGTTTTCCATTGCCTTTTATCACTTGTCATAGAAGTACTTAGCAGCCTCCAGGCAATCATTTCCACTGCATACATGCTCCTCCTTAACCTCATTATTTGGTAGTAACTCAATTTCTCCAGGGTAGTTAGAATTATTCAGCACAGATAGTACAAAGACCGCCTTCTTTGTCCATTGATTCACTAGCATGAGGAACCCAAAGTGGCTAAATGGCAACTTCAACTTCAAATTTAATGGAATCATTGATGTGATCCTGGCAGAGGCATTCTTTCCTTGTGAACTAAGATGCCTAAATCAGAAGAGCCCAAATTCATAATTATTGGAAGCAAAAATGTTGTTAGCAGATTTCTGAGGCATAAAAGAGAGAAGGCACTCCCATTTCTATCTTTGATTCCCAGACCTGTAAATACTGGCTGGGAAAGAACAACAGCACACTTTGACACAGATTGAGTGCATATACTATATTCCAGGGAAATTACCCAAACCCTCAAGATACCACCAAATAATTGGTATTATACCTGAATCTTCAAAATGTCATTCCACTATTCTATCAGGTTAACTGATTCAGTAAGATAGGAAACATGGTAAAACCAGTAAATTCCATGCACACCATCCAATTGTTGTACTTCATTTCCTATAAAATGAGTTGTTTGGTCAAAAGTAGGGCTGTATGGAATACCATGATGACTGAGGCATTATGTAAGTACCTGGATACGGTACTGCCAAAAACACTGTGGACAGGAAATGAAAATTCATATCCAAAGTAAATGCTTATCCAGTGATAATAAACCACTCTCCCTTCTGTTATGGGTATACTTCAATGTAATCAACCTGCCACAAGGTAGTAGATTGATCCTCAAGGAACGATACTATTTCAGAGTAGATTGGCCACTCATCAATGACTATTGTCAAATATTAGGAGCTTAAGTTCATTTTGCTGATCCCATGAATAATACTCTTGCCAACATGACCTCTTGGTTTATGAAGACTGAAGCTGCCTAATATCTACAAAAATGGTTATCTTATTCACAAAATTATAAAAATACACCTAATCTGGGGTTACTTTTTGGTAAGCATTCACATGAAGCACCAATATCTTTATATTCTCTATCTAATTTGTAAATGTCTTCCCACATATCTTTACTCCAGACCCTATTGCACCAATTTCCCAGAAATGAAAATCTCTGATCATTCAGCATAACCATTATTCACTATCTAGAAATCAGAATAGATCCATAATTCAGAATATCTCTCATTCCAGACAAAATAAACAGCAATATGCATTGCTCAGTGTTCTGCCCCCTAAAAGAATTATCCTTACCACTATCCTTGAAGGACACTCTGGAGTGGGGCGGTATTTTTGTACTCATCTACTTTCAGGTAGTTCTGGCATTATCACATAGAACCAGCTGTCAACCAAAAACATTTTTTTTCTTAGGTAAATTTTTATAGGGAATTCCCTATGAGGAAAAGGGGGAAGACTGAGAGGGAGGAGGAAATACAGCAGGAATAGGAGACATAGATATCTGCGCCAAATATCCATGCAAGGTTCTTATGCCTTCCGGACATATGTGAACTTGATATTTTATAGACCAGGTCTTTTGGTGATAGAGCACTGCTGTGCATACTCGTGAATGGTATGGTTTTATAGATAACCCCCACAGTTTGTTATGATTTTGGAGCTTAGTTCAACAGTAGCATTTTCATTGATGGCCTTAGAAAGAATATCCATTCCAGAGCTCTTTATAAAACCAGGGCTCCCTCACAAATATATTTCTTACCTCCTCAGTCAGGGGAGTGTCCCCTGGATAATCCTGTGAACAGAGTTTGGGATTTCATGACCAGGGCCTTACATGATAAATTCACTGTATCAATCTAATCTCTACTGAAAATTTGGACACCTTCTTTTATAGTATACCAGCCAAGTTGTGACATTTAAACTTCTTTTAGGATAGTCCACTTTGGGGTCCAGATTTTGCAGTCTTGCTGAAAGAATAGCCACAGGATTAAAAGCAGGAAGCAAAGTCAAAGGGAAAAAGAGACCCTGAATCAAAGCAAGGTACAAAGAAAAAGTTCAAAAGAGCAAATTGATCTGATAGCCAGACGATGCTGCAATTGTGTATATGTTTGAAAGATTTGGGGTTAGGATTTACAAGTCCACATTTATAATTTTTGAAAGAATAAATGAACCTGTGGTTCTTTAACACCCACATAAGATCTCAGAAATATCAGAAAAGTTTAAATTTGTTTTAATGTACAAATACTTACAAAGTACCTCAACTTTAGCCGTGCACTCCAATGACCTGCCACATCAGTTCGATTGAAGGTACAGAGCTTCAATGTCTTTGAGGAAATACTAGAACTCATTTTTCAAGAACTTGTTTAAGTATATAAGATTTAAAAAAATGATCATGGGAACCAACTTCTCATCGCAGGAAAATGACACAACACATCGGTACTATTCACCAGTAGAGGCAAGGAAGCCTGGCCTGATTTCACCCTGTGGTTAAAATGAGGAGGTTTTCCCTTTCTCTGGTGCTTTAGATATAGCTAGCCAGTAGAGGACAAGTCTAATATTCTGTGTTGGTGTGGAAATTCTCGCCACTGCTCCCTGCTCTTGTCTTTCTTTTCTTCTGATCTTGAGCTCCATGTTCTGGTTTTCTACAACTACATTTCAGTTTGGCATCCCACGACTTTCTCAACTGAGTTTTTTGTTTTTCCATCTCAATTAAGAGAACGTTGACACTCTTTTTTTCTTTTTAACATCTTTATTGGAGTTTAATTGCTTTACAATGTTGTGTTATTTTCTAACCTCTCTGCCATAAGAGGTAGTTTCAGATATGATAAACTGATTAATTGACTTTACAAACCTACAATTATAAAGGATAGCAACTAGATTTGTGGTAAGAATGGTACAAGAAATCTATGTGTGTCTTCTATAGAAATCATTCTTACTTCTAATTTGGTAGTCATGAGAAATCATTGATTCTTCAGTCTACTAAACAAGGTAAGGGAAAATTAGTATAGACAATTGTTTATTGCTATATAGCAATAAAATATGGTAATATAGTTCTTTACACTGTGTACCAATCACATGTTTGACCAAGACTACTGTTTCTGGAAAATAGTAACCTGCCTTGTTAGGCTCTTAATGTTTTTGGCTAATTAAATAAAGAAGTTCATACATATATATATATGAACTTCTTTGTATATACCATGATATTTTCTCTAGCTACATCATTGTTACATACTGTGCATGTAGATGCCCCTCCTTCATACTGTTCACATATATCACTATGTATTCACACTTATTTCCAGAAGCAGCCAAGGAGAAGTGAGAAGGTGGTGGAAGGGGTGGCTGTATATCCATATTCTACTCAGTCTGTATTTAGAAAAGGGTTTGATTTCCTTGTTCTGGATTTAATCCCTGTATGGCTAGAGGGATCAGTGTCAAAATCTGACAGTATACTTTTTTTCATAAGACATTGTCAGATTCTGAACTAGGAGTATTTCCAGAAGCTAACTGAACTCTTTTTTTCTTTTAATAAAAGACTGTGAAACTCTGGAGACAAGCATGTGACTAAATATGAGGGTTCTTCTTCCAGCCCAGCACAGTATCCAGCACAGCTCTGTCTCAGGGAGGATCTGTGGTTTTGGGAACAGTAGAAGATGACAAAGCTATTGTCTTGTTCATGTTGGGGATCATTGTTAACAGTGGCAAAGATGAGTTTCCAGTAATCAGTCTATAGCAATGGGATATTGACAAAGCGGTCAGAGCAGGAGAGGAAGAAAATGGGGTTTCCATAAAGGTACAGCAAATGGCAGACTTTTTATTATAGATTCATGTAAGCTCTTCTCTTGGGAATGTCTCTGAGATGCTGATTCTTTGTTCAGTTTCACAAAGTCCCCACCTGTATGAGCAGATAGGAAAGGAGCCATTGTAATGTCAACACAAAAGCAAAGTTGGCTTCATTTGTCTGCATAGTCATTAAGGTCATAAAATAAACAAAAGGTCATAAAAATAAACAAAAATATTTTTTCAAAGTAAAGATAAGTTTATTTAAGGAGGAACAAAAATAAAAAGCGGTAACTCTCATTCTCTTCATTTTCACTTTAAAATAAAATTTTGTTGCATTTCAGAAACATTTTAATTTTTGATTAAAATATGTATTGGAGAATTTGAGTTCATGGAGAATTTCTATATTAAAACTAGGTCTCCACTACAAGTAGCTTCAGTAAAAGTAAGAATGTAGATTACTTGAAAAATACATTTTTAAAAAGCCTGATGCTTTTATTATAAGCAATTCCAATCAGTTCTGTATGTTGAATCTATTTTTCATTTGATTGATGTGATTGATTTCTATGAACTGCATTACAGCTGAGAGGTTATGTATGGCATTTGTCACTGAGATTTAAAAAGTAATCATATGTTGTATACTATTTCTAAGAAATTAATAGTATCGTAGTGTTATTTATTTCAGACTTCTCCAAGGATTTTCCTTAGTTTTGCTAAGGAAATATCTTCCAATTAAAAAGCATAATAGAAAAAAAAATTCTGTCTTAAAATAGGCATGTTTTATATATATTATATATATATTGGTTTTATGTACATTGAAATCATTTTAGAAAGGAAGCTTGTTTGTATCAAATAATTCAACTGTAGCATCAAGCGTTAAAGGCAGTAAACTTTTGCTTTTATGTATTTTTCGACTTTGGTTGACTAGGAGGTCAAATGGACTCAGTAGTACATCTGCCCTGGGATCTGCCAGTGCCAGCTCTTTTAAAATCCAGAACATGGTCTCAAATTGGAACAAAATCCTTCACTGAAAAGATGTCCTTCAAAATAAATAGTCTCTTGTTATAACTATGTTTTCATTAAAAAGTAAAATGTTCATTTTTAAAGGGGAATATTTAATTTTTTTAAACGTGTTTTGCTGATCAGAACATATACCCCTCATAAAAATTTATGGATGTACATGGAAAACTAACTCCAAGATGTTGCTGTACTTTTGCACATGAGCAGACTGCTGGCAGCTAATCTCCCTGATTATGCAAAGATGGAATTATAGCAAGAATTACTGACAGGCTGGTAAGTTTGGATTCCCCACTTCAAAAGTGGTGAATTGTTTCCTTTATGTTCTGTGACAAATGACCTACCTAGCTGCTTGGCCATGCAGAGAAGCTTGGAACAAGCAGAGAAGCTGACAGGACTGCTGATACTGGTGAAAACTGATTGTAAAAAGTAAAGTTCTACTAAAAACAGATTTTTTTTTGGTATAATAAGATGAATATTCTTTGAGTTATAAATGTTCCATGAGATGATTCTTGAAATTACTATCAAGTGTAGTGGTCAGTTCAAAGAACAACAAACATTGTATACACTGTTGGTTTAGATATAATATGATCAGCATATACATTTATACACATATATGGGTATGTGTGTGTATGTATATAATGACTAGTAACAAAAAATTGAAATGAAAATGTCAACTGTGAACTTTTTTTTTCCTTTTTGATCTTTGATTTAGGAGTAAATATAATAGTAATATATTATCAGGAGACCTCAATTACTTTCCCAAAATTTACACTGCACCGTTAAATATGTATGTAGTGAGTTATTTATGTAAGGATTGATATTTCTGTTAGACTTCTTGATACCATTCTTCTTTCTTCTAGAAAACATTTCTAGATCAGTGTTTGCTTTTATTGGGTGTTTTACAAAATAAAAGAAATTGGTAAAGTGTCTTGATAAGGCAAGAGGTTCAGGAGACAGATATAAGGATAGATTTTAGGATGTCATGAGCACAACTGCCTAATTACTAGATGTAAAAAAGCCAAACAAATATGAAGCAGTGTTCACAGCTAGGTGTGCAGAGAAAATAAAAACCGAAACAGGGCTTCCCTGGTGGCGCAGTGGTTGGGGGTCCGCCTGCCGGTGCAGGGGACGCGGGTTCGTGCCTCGGTCCGGGGGTGTCCCGCATGGCCCGGACGTGGGCCGTGGCCGCTGAGCCTGCGCGTCCGGAGCCTGTGCTCCGCAGCGGGAGAGGCCGCGGCAGTGAGAGGCCCGCGTACAGGAAAAAAAAAAAAAAACCTAAACAGCTGCCATGTGTTCAAAGAAAGTAGAGCTTCTGTGAGCATGAGAAAGAAACTTATTTCAAGGCTTGATTTATTTATTATGACTGAAACCCAGCTTAATAAATATAAATTTAGTCTCTAGAAGCATCCAACTATATAGAACAGCCATGGAAGAATAGGGTTGTTCTTTCTGATCAAGGATTTTGGATTATTTCTATATATAATAGGGTTTCCCTGGTGGCGCAGTGGTTGGGGGTCCGCCTGCCGGTGCAGGGGACGCGGGTTCGTGCCTCGGTCCGGGGGGGTCCCGCATGGCCCGGACGTGGGCCGTGGCCGCTGAGCCTGCGCGTCCGGAGCCTGTGCTCCGCAGCGGGAGAGGCCGCGGCAGTGAGAGGCCCGCGTACAGGAAAAAAAAAAAAAAACCTAAACAGCTGCCATGTGTTCAAAGAAAGTAGAGCTTCTGTGAGCATGAGAAAGAAACATATTTCAAGGCTTGAATTATTTATTATGACTGAAACCCAGCTTAATAAATATAAATTTAGTCTCTAGAAGCATCCAACTATATAGAACAGCCATGGAAGAATAGGGTTGTTCTTTCTGATCAAGGATTTTGGATTATTTCTATATATAATCAGAACAAACTGAAGAAATCTTACTCAACTTTGTTAGACTGCTGTCCTTGTATAGGTCAGAAGTCCTTTAGATTCTATAGATGTGCAAATGAAACAAGTTGCTTGGTTCAACTGGAAATTCTTGGAAAGTCTTAGAGACCACCCAAAGTGATGAGAAAAGTTGATCAACCATTCATTACTTGTTCATGATCCTAGCACTTGTCCTTTGAGGAAGACAGGACAAATATCATTTTCTCTAACATACAAATGATAAAATGCAAGTCCATAATGGTGAAATGGTTGAGGTCACATTTAGCTAGAAATAGGATGTGAATATAGCCTTTCTAAGTCCAAGTCAAATATTCCTTCCATTATGTCAGACCGACTTGTAACTTAAAGACTTCTAGCACATTTCTCTATTTCTCTCTCCCTCATTTCCAAGTTTTTCCAATACTTTTGTCAATTTTCAGTTTTCTCTCTCTTTCTCTATTATGAAAACAAATCTTTGACATTTTACCCTGTGTGCCAATTATAACTTTAGTTATTTAGGCATTTCAGGATAATCATAGATTATATGACATCCCTCTAAATTCAGGAGTTTTAAAATTTAAAATTAAATATCTTCACTGACCTATACAAATGAATTGTGGTCAATTTTCTAGATTCATATATATATATTTCTTGAGCTATGATTATTTAACACAACTCAATTTTGAAATACATAGAAGAGTTTTGAAAATTGCAGTTATCCTTTTAAAAGTTGAAGATGCTCAGCCTTACTTGGCACTAATTACTATATTATCATCTATCTCTGAAAAAATCTTTGATTTTCATTCAATTAGACAATAGTTTACCTGGTGAAAAGTTTTTAGAAGCATCTACTCTTCAAAACTATTATGACTCTAGTGCATTTACAAATATTAGCATTTATTAATTAATTCAATCAACTCAACAACTGTGATGAACATCATATATATAGATATTCTTTATTCAAGCTGAGCCAGGGATGTCCAACCCACCTCTTTTCACCCAAATCAACTCCTCACTTGATTCTAATTGAAATTGAACTGAATGCACAAATCAGAAAATCTTGTTTATTCAACCCCTTTCAGTTCTCATAACTGTAGTTTTCAAATTAGAAAGAACTCAAACAATTAGAAGAGTTTTATTCAAAATTACAAATTGTGTTTTCCTTGGATGTTGGTATGATTTGTTTCCCTTTACCCTCACTCACACAGCAACTCTGGTCAATTTAACATGTTGGTTAATGTTTATTCTTTATGTTACTTATCTAAAAAGCAAATCATGTTGAGAAAATGGAAGATCTATGATATCCCTCTGCAGTTTAGCTGATGAGTTGCTGACAAATTTTCACACAATTATGCAGAATGTTAAAATCCAAAGATTTCTGGTGTCCCTGTCATACTACATTTTGTTCTATCTCCATAGATGGCCCCACATCTTTCCTGAGAGAAAACTGTAAATATCAAATTCTCACTCCTCTCTCAATCAACTTATTTATATTTTTAGCATCATTTCCTCCTCTGCAGTGTAAACAAAATTTCTCTTGAAGGCTGTTTCCTATAATACTTCTTTAGATCTGTTTAACTCTCTACTCCTTAGAGACTTGCTTTCTGAATTATACATTTCCTCTCATGCTTTCAAATTTTCTTCCTCTCCCAAGTATCCTCAATTTGTTTATATATGTTCAATATATAAATGACATAAATTATCTATCATTTTAAAGCAAAGGAAATATTGCATGAGAGTACACCTAGTCTTTTTACTGTGTGTGGTGAAAACAGCTAGTTACCACAAAGAGTTTATTTCTCTTTTTTCTTGAACTTGTGTTCTGTTGTTTTATTTTCCAATGTTATATTTTCTCAGCACATTATCCATTATCAGAGTTTTTATTTTCATATATAGTCTGCTGCTTCCAGAATTTATATATATCTGCAAAACGCCTCTCAGGACCACACAAGTTTATCCATTTGCTTACTGGAATTCTCTATCTGGATATCCTAATGATACTCTACAATCAGTGCATACATAATAGAATTCATTATCTTTTCACCAAAATTCATTCCTCTTGATTTTTTGTTGTTGACCATGACATTTACCCAATTGCCTAAATCATCCTAGACTAAGTATTCACTCTTACTTATTTCCCACCTCCATCCTTCACCAAGGTTTAAGCTCCTACCTCTTTTATATCTCTCCAATTCATCTTTTACTTTTGATTTTTTGGCCTGAAGCATTCGGAGAATATACCTTCTGTCTTATTCTCC
This sequence comes from Physeter macrocephalus, assembly GCF_002837175.3. Classification (NCBI taxonomy): domain Eukaryota; kingdom Metazoa; phylum Chordata; class Mammalia; order Artiodactyla; family Physeteridae; genus Physeter; species Physeter macrocephalus. Next base: position 35,342,149 of record NC_041226.1, on the reverse strand, counting down.
CCAAATCCTCCTAATTCAAAAAGAAATGATTGGCAAATTGAAACTAGTAATGTATAATGAAGAAAGTATAATAAATAAATAAAATAATGAAGTAATGTATAATGAAGTTGGATTAATACAAAAAAAAAGTTGGCTTTACTTTAGAAAAATCAATGGTATTAATGCACTTCATTAAAGATAGAAGAAAAAATATGAATTTCTCAATAGATGCTGAAAAAGAATTAGATAAACTTGGATAAAATTCAAAGAATCAGATAAAATTCAACATGTATTTATGATATAAAAAATGTGATCTTTCCAACTGACCCTATAACTGAGCCTTCAGAAGGACTCCCAATTTTGTATCAGTTCAGCTGCTTGTGGGTGGTCAGACACATAGTAAGAACCCTGAATCCCATTGCCTCACTGCTTTTGCTGTAAGATAGTTCTGTTGTGAGAGAAAGGAACCTGTTTCAGTCAGCATGAAATTTGGAAAGTTTAGCCATAAAGATTCTGGCAGGACAGGCAAAGAAAACAAGTTTGTAACCACAATAAGTGTCTATTCTAGGGAGGATAAATCATCTCCTCCTCTGTTATAGAGAGGGTATAATGAAATCAATCTTTCACCAAGCATTTGGGTAGTCTTCCTAAGATATGATGCTGTAATGGGGGCTGTTTTGTCTTTGCTGATTTGAGTGTCTCAGCAGTAGCAGTAGCCCGATCAGCCTCAGTGAGGGAAATCCCATGTTGCTGAATCCATGTATCACCTCCATCCTGATACCATAGCCACTTTGCTTAAGAGATTATTGAGCAAGCACTAGGGTGGTTGGGACAAGCTGCCTGGCACATAATGAGTCACTTTGTCCACTTGATCACTGATATTATTTTCTGCAGTGAACACCCTTTTGTGAGTATTTTGTGGGTCACGACTACTGTCACAATTTGAATGCATTCCAAGATACCTGTGCATGTATTTCTTACCCCAACCACCCTGTACCAGTTCGCCAATATTTTTCCTTTTATGTTTGAGAAAATACAACTAAATGTTAACTAATGCTCATTAACTGATTCAGAGTTATATCTCTGATTATCTCTCCTTCTAAGCAAAGTTTATGTACAGCTCTACTACTAGAAGATCTGCCAACTTATTAGGGTTTCCTTCCCCCCTGTCATTCATAGCCACTCTAAACAGAGCTGTAAAGATGCTCCTGACTGTGCCAACAAATCCTACTTAAACATCTGAAAACAAGGCCTGGTTATTTTCTCCTTTTGTCAACTTCATATTGATTTATTAAGCTACAGGCTTAGCTGCTGAAAAAAAATAAGAGGCCAAAATTAGTGCCTGAAATAAGAGAAAAGAGTGTTTCTCTCAAGTGTTAGAGCAGAGCTGGTAAAGTTGTTCTGACACCCTCAGTGTGTGGCTTTCATCTCCAGCTACAAGGCATTTGTTTTAATTTTAATTACTTCCCACAAATGGAAAAGGGGGTGGTACAAAAAGAGCATATATCAATCTCTTAAGGACAACAAGAAGGAGGGCATCCATTATTTCCTGTAACATTTCACAGGCAAGAACTCAGTCATATCATATGTTTTACATAGTTGCAAAGAGTCTGAAATGAAAACCCTGTGGTTAGAAGGGAGAATGGATAATAGAAGACTGCTCACAATTTGCCATAGGATAGTTTAAGGTGTCATATATTATAACCAGAAATTCCACTCCAAAATGTATATCTTCTTGTATATATGATCCAGAAAACATCATCATGATCATCGATACTTATCAGCATTTAAAACTGCTACTTTATCTCATTTAATCTTCATAGCAGCCCTACGAATTAAGTACTATTTTTTTCCCATTATACAGATGAAGAAACAGGAACAGAGATGTTAGCACAGTAAATAAGAGGAGAAATGGAATGGATAGCCCTGTTTAAGTCATTTCATATAGGGGAATGTTCATAACGACATAACGACATTGGTTCATAATGACAAATTAAAGAAATGGAAAACAATTCGAATGACCATCACAGTAAAATGGATAAATAAGTTGTGCTATATTCATATACTGAAACCTATTGTCACAGTCAATATCACTGGCTATTTATTGTCTGCTAGAAGCTGCCTGTGCACAGGGCAATGAAATGAACTACATGCCGCAACATGAGTAACTCTTAAGAAAATATTATTGAGGAAAGAAAAATCAATTGTAAAAGAATATGTATAATATGACTCCTTTAATGAAATTTTCAAAATCAATGTAAACAAAATATATTGAAGAAATTAAAGATTCATGTTAAAATTTTAAAGCAGAGAAAGTTATATATACAAAGTTCAGTATAGGTTTGTGCTAATGAATAGAAAGGAAAGAGATGGGAAGTATTTCCAGGAGACTTCAAGGCTAAGAGTTATATTCTACTATTTCTTAATCGGCACCTATTCTCTGTGCCTTGTACATACTTTATGAACTTTATAGTGTATCAAGTCAATATTTAATAAAAAGAATTCTAAAAAAGTGATAATAGATCAAATTCACTAAAATTAAAAATATGTCCATAGAATTTAAAATAACAATATAGACTCCCTTTCATTTTTGTACAATATCATATCTTTTATCTTTTAAAACATAAATAATGTAGAGGATTTTGTAATGGAAGAACTTTAGAAATCAAGTAAATAGTGACATCTGTGATACTGAATTGCATGTGGGAATAAGAATCAATGATGACAAACAATTTAAACAACAGGTTACAAATAAGGGGAACAAATTAAATAATTTAAATGGATAACTGAATGTCAATGAATTATTTGTTAGCTTCAGTAAAGTGAATTGTTTATCCATGGAGAAATCAAAAGAAAGTGTTAAACTAAACACATCATATCACATCTCTGAATGTTAGCAAGTCTACATATTAAAAATATTCTGAAGAAAGCACTATATCCAAGCTATTGCAAATGAAGTGCACCTTCTTACACCAATAGAGGAATTTCAAATACCTCACAGGAGGATCAATTAGTTTCTCTATAATTTCTTATAGGATAACATTCAACTGTAGCATTTCAATGTGTCTGGAAGAAAAAATAAGTTTTTTCCCTTTGGTCTTAGCCTATTCCATTTGCAAGAATACACCTCCTGTCCATATGTATATTCTGAGATTGGAGTAAACTATGTACAGGTGCTTTGGAGGGTATAATCACCAGCAGCAGGAAATCTGAAACACTGTGATGCATAAATCATTGTCAAGTGGAAAACTGTCTAATATTGTTAGTAAAGAGAGCACAAAAGAGGAAGAATGGATTAACTTAAGGAACCCCAAGGCATTTATCTAAATGATGTAAACATATTTCTCTTCAGAGAAAAGCTTCAGCACCTCAGAGATAAGTACAATCATACACCAGCAGAGGACTTTGGATTAATGAAGAAAGAGAGCTGAGGTGCTCTGTCACTTCCTCCTGCCTTAGACACACACCCGCCTAGAGGTACTGAGAATAAAACATCTCAAGGCCTTTAAAGGATATATTTATATTATTTCATAGTTCTATCTAATTAAGAATTTATGAACAAAATAGCTCAAACTTATTGAGTAATAACTAAATGTCAAATATTTTATTTTATTTATTTTTTTTTTTTTGCGGTACGCGGGCCTCTCACTGTTGTGGCCACTTCCGTTGCGGGGCACAGGCTCCGGACGCGCAGGCTCAGCGGCCATGGCTCACGGGCCCAGCCGCTCCGCAGCATGTGGGATCTTCCCGGACCGGGGCACGAACCCGCGTCCCCTGCATCGGCAGGCGGACTCTCAACCACTGCACCACCAAGGAAGCCCAATTCCAAACATTTGACACAGAGTGTCTAAAAGTCCGTTCAACAGTTTTGCAAGGTAGGTATAATTATTACTACTCTAAGTAGTAAAATGGCAGATGAACAAAATTAAACAATTTTTCCAAGATCACACACCTAATAAGTGTAGAATTTGAGCCTAGATATCTCTGACTACAGAGTCCGCATATTTTCCACTACACCAGGCTGCTTCATGAAGTTGTGCTAAGCTGTGAAAATTATTTGTTATTTGTTTTACACAGTACAGGATGGACACGGCATGTAAATGCTTTCCAAAGAAAACTCTTCAGCAGAAGATATAAAATTGGGTCTAATAACTGATATGTTGTCAAGCCGCATGCAATATTCGTATAAAAGAACTTGTCAGAAACATACCAGAGATAATGTCAACCTTAAAATAAAGTGAAAACACCAAATATTGATTTTGAAACTTGGCCTGTTCATAAATTAACTTGGTTGTTAATTAAGGAGTTATAAGAGGATTAATGAATTAAGAGTAGGAAAAATAGTAACCAGATGGTAGCTAAAATCAAAATTTGAAATGATGAAACCTCAAATTACATGTACTAAAGTCAATGTTTTATTGAACAAAATATAAAATTACACATATTAGGCCTTGCGTAGTAAAGTTATATCTTCCAAAGAATGCCTCCTGTAGGTCAAGGAAATGTACCTAAATAAGAGAAGACATTTTAAAAGCAGAAATCAAATTGTGCTCAGACTAAGTCTAAGCCCATCAAAGACTTACAGAATTTTTGAGCTGGAAAGGCCTGGAGAGAACCTCTCTTCTGTATCTACATGCATAATTAAATAGCTGAGTAGATATGATAGAGATATTTGGTTAGTGCATTGCAATAAATATTTCCATGAAAAATGTGGAAATAAGCATTAAGAGGAAGTCATTTCCCAATGCACTGAACAGTTTAACAAACAAGACAGATTTTCTTTCTACTCTAAAAGAAAACTGCCTCTCTGATCAAAACAAACCATGCAAACACCTAAGAATTTACTGAGTGCAGTGACATTGCTGTAGATATATTATCTGACCTGTATCATAGAAGCTGCTTTAAAGGTTAATGATTAAAAATTTGTATTTCTCCTTAAGTATGCAATAGTAACATTAATAAATGTAAATGATTTGTAAGCTGTTAGATATACTCCAATGTTTCTAGGCTGAATAAGATTTTTATTCCCCAAAGCCTGGAAACAACCATGATTCCAGGCCACTATGTTCATTCCATTTAATTGTCCAGTTTGACCTTGCTCATTAAATTATGTTTTTTAATAAGACAAAGTATAGTGAACCTGTTACAGGAATAGTCTTTCCGATTAGAAATAAACTTGATGCAATGTTTTTTTCAACAATTACTTGGTTTCTCAAGTGTCAAACCATAATAAGCTAGGTTTTTAAAAAAACTATCAAACAAGGCCAAAATTAGAACTTACTTTTGGTGGTGTGAGGAGGGCCCAATAAATAACATACACTCTCCCACCTGAACTCTTAGTCAGTAGAGAAAGAAAATAAATTAGTATATGGAAGCCAAAATACCTCCCTTATTTCTGATAAAACATATCTTCACAATTGTGATTTGTGTCTGTGAGCAGATGGATAGACCACCTCGCATGAAAACTGAATCTGTCAGGATTAGATAGACTCTCTATCATACGTGCCTGACTTTATGAAGCCTACTGCAGTGAACACAGCAGATCATATACTGCATGGTAGTAGGACGTCCCTCCCAAGAAAGAACTGTCCAACCCAAGCATGCCTGACCTTACCAAATAGAGAAGTCACTCCATCCTCCCTGGTGATGAGAGTAAAAGAGCAAGAGAGACCAAGAAAATCACAGAAATATATATCCCTCCACAGGAAGGAAATTTTAAGTGTGGGAAGAAGAACCCCTTACTCCATTATTTTAAAGGAGTGGAGTTTTAAATCAGAAAATAAATGAAAAGCACTTAGAACATAGTCAATGTTCAACAAATATTAAGTGCTATTATTTTGTATATGATAATGTCCTTTATTCCATTTTACTTCTTTTTTTTCTGAATTTCTTTTATTTTTTAAAAAATTCTTATTGGAGTATAGTTGCTTTACAATGTTGTATTTGTTTCTGCTGTACAGCAAAGTGAATCAGCTATACATATACATATATACTTTCTGGATTTCCTTCCCATTTAGGTCACCACAGAGCATTGAGTAGAGTTCCCTGTGCTATACAGTAGGTTCTCATTAGTTATCTATTTTATACATAGTAGTGTTTATATGTCAATCCCAATCTCCCAATTCATCCCATCCCCTTTTCCCCCTTGGTATTCATACGTTTGTTCTCTATGTCTGTGTTTCTATTTCTGCTTTGCAGATAAGTTCTTCCATATCATTTTTCTAGATTCCACATATAAGAAATATTTTACAGTATTTATTTTTCTATTTCTGACTAACTTCACTCTGTATGACAGTCTCTAGGTCCATCCATGTCTTTGAAAGTGGAACAATTTTGTTCCTTTGTATAGCTGAGTAATATTCCATTGTATACCTCTTAAAATAAAATATTTCTCCAACAATACCTAAAATGGTGAATGCTGTAAAATTGTTCTTTAAGTGTGTAGACTATAACATCTTGTGTGTTTTCTCTGTTTTCAAATTTTGGGGAATATTTTCCTCATTATCATTTTTAGAACCTCACTCCCTTAAGTAAAAGAAACCTCTATTACTACACATAATATTAGATTTACATTGCAAATTCTAAAATGCTGTTGAGAAAGTGATGAAACAGATACTATTATATCTGCCACACACACACTGTTAATAGGAGTTGTAATTATTTCTGAAATGCAATTTTATAATAAATATAAAGAGCTTCAAATTGATTTCAAGTATTTTAACTTGATAATTGTACTTATGGGAAAATATCTGATGAACTAACAAAATATTAAAAAATCATTACAAACCATAATTTTTAGCTCAGGAATATTTTGAATACTAAAAAAAGAAAAATAATGAAATTATTTGACAATATGAGAATGAATTAAAGATTCTGGTACACTTTTTTATGTAGCAATGAAAATTGGCTCTAGTAAAGAATTTTTCACTAGTAGGAAAAATACTTATAAAGTGAAAAAGAAGTTCATGAAGTTATGTATTTAATCACTGAATAAAATATCTTCTATATTTACTAAGTATAAGGGACTGGGCTATTTTCTGGAAAGACTATAGTTTATGAAATATATAGATTGCTAACTTCATTGCATAGGGCTTGGGAAAAGGTCAGTAACAACTGAAAAAAAAGTAGACAACATAAATGTAGATTGTGGTGCTGTAAAGATAACTAATGAGGGAATTCCATTTCCAGAAAGATGACATATTAAATGTCCCTAACAGCACCTATAAATGAAATAAACATTTTCTAGATAAGACGTTTAATCTTACATGAAAGTAAGGATTCTGTAGGCCCCCCTCAAACAAGTGGAAAGCAGATACAGGAAGGTAAGTGAGGACAAAGCTGGATTTTACTTTAAAGTTTCTCTGGACCCTGGAGCCCTTGAGATTCTTATTTATGACCACAAGGAATCAGAAGGTTCTGGAGGTAAGGTCTGAGCCCACACCAAGGAGGGAATTTCCTGAAGCAAAAAGCTAAAGCAGAGAATTAAAAAGTCGATAGCCTCCAGAAAATAAAATTTCTCACATAGAAAGATATAGAGGAAAATTTGACTATTTCTACTTTGGTACTTAGGGAAAAATGTTTTTAAATACCTTCTCCAAGAGAATCAAAATCACAAGTTCTGATTCTCACATGAAGTTTACCTCATATTTCTTGATAAAAAAAAAAATAGACACAGAGGAAACTTTCTTGATTTCACCAACATAAATTCTACAAGCTAATTTTGTGGTCTGAAAAAATCTTCAGCAGAAAATTTAATTTAATGTTGCACCAGGTTGGTAATGAGAATGTCTGAAACACACACACACACACACACACACACACACACACACACACACACACACACACAGGTCCTCTCTAGAGGAACTCAAATTCAACCTAAGAAAATTTCCCAGAAATATAAAGAGCATTGAGCCCCACTCCCTGAGGAGAGGATTGAAACTGTGAGTGAGAAACAAACAAACCAAAAAAAAAAAAGAAAACAATAAATAAGAGAAACACAGCACCTAAAACTTCAAATACTGGAATTTTTAATGTAAAATGTAAAACAAATAAATTTTATATGTTTAAAGAAATACATCTATACTTGAAATTCAATCAGGGAATAAGAAACTGTGAAGAAAACCAATATATCCAACAAAAAAATACAGAAGATTTCTGTAAATGAAAAAAAATGAATTAAAGAATGTGAAGGTAGTTTAAGTGACAGATTAAAAATGTTCAGAAGCTTGCAAAGGGTGTGTGTCATTCACAGCAAAAGACAAATTTCTTACAATTGGCACTTCGTGATCTGCCCTCATCTTCTATATCCCTTTCTCCTACTACATGGACTTTTTCTTGCTCAGGTAACATTCCTGTTTCTGTCTTGGGGTATTTTTCCTGGCCATTTCCTCAGCCTGAAGTGCTCTTTCTCCAAAAACCTGCATGGTAAATTCTTACCTCACAAAAGAAGGTGAGAAACTTTTTCAAATCTTCTTTTCAATGAGACCTCTATGACTACTATATTTAAAATTATAACCCCAACAACTATAATTCAGATTCCTCCATTCCTATTCTCCTTTATTTCACAGCATTTATCAACTTCTACATACTGTATAATTTACCTTTTATGTGAATTACTTGTTTTCAGTCTCTCCCACACAATGTGAGTTTCCTAAAGGCATAACATTTTTAGCTTTTATCCCAAGCTTCAAAGACTAGATGGTCAATAAATATAATTGAAAAGAATGGTTTCAGTAAGCTTGCAGAAAGTTTGTTAGAAAAATAGAGCATTTTTTCTCTAATATCTTCCATTTTAGCTAATATTTGGGGAAAGTGAGGTTTAAGGAAAGAGGAAATGGCATACTTTTGAAAAAGTAAAATTACTGAGCAAACATAGTTGAACAGCAGGGCATTTGTGGTTTAATTATTTGAGGATTGTGATTCAAATTTAAAGTTAAATTATTTATCCGTATCTGAAATGTTCTTCAAAAATGTTTAGCTCCTGGGGAAAATATATAAAAAGCCATGGTGTTTAGTTCAGCCAGAATTGGGATTTTTGTCAAGTAAGTGAAACAAGGAGAGAGAGGTAGGAAGGGAATGAAAGTGTTATAAAGGAATAATTATAATGGTGGCCATGGAATTTTTAAGGGAATGGGTCCAGGATTGAAGGTCAGATTACAGGAGTGATGGAGAGTAAAAAAGGATAAAGTCAACAGGCTGGAAGTAACATCACAATTGTATATGTCAAATGCTCTTGGGTGCATGCTCGCATACACACATGCACATCAAACATTGTGAGAACTTTCACAAAACATTAGCATTGATTTATCTTTGAAAAACAAAACTCAAAAGGTATGTGTGTTAGTGTTGTGGTACATATATGAGTATGAGGATATGTGTGGTTTTGCATTTTTCTTCTGTTGTGCCTGTATTCAAAATTGCCTACAATATTAATGAATTTATGATTAAAGGCAAATTGTCTTTTACTTACTTAAACTATTTCCTAAATATCAGCAATGAACAATTGGAATTTGAAATTTTAAACAATACTATTTACATTAACACGCCCCAAGATGAAATACTTAGGTATAAATTTTAAAAAAATATTTACCAAAGCTACATGAGGAAAATCACAAATCTCTGATGAAAGAAATTTAAAAAGCACCAAATTAATGAAGAGATATTTCATGTTCATGGATAGGAAGACCCAATATTGTCAAGATATCAGTTCTTCCCAACTTAATCTATAGATTCATCCCAATCAATCTATAGATACAATTCTAATAAAAATCTCAGTATGTACTTTTGTGGCTATCAACAAACTGATTCTAAAGTTTATTGAAGAGATAGAAAAACAAGAATAGACAATACAATATTGAAAGAAAAGAACAAAGTTGAAAGACTAACACTACCTGACTTCAATACTTACTCTAAGTTACAGTAATCAAGACAATGAGCTATTGGTGAAAGAATAGACAACTAGATTAGTAGAATGGAATAGACAGCTCAGGAATAGACACACATGAATATAGTCAACTTATCTTTGACAAAAGAATAAAAGCAATACAAAGTAGCAAGGATAGTCTTTTCAATAAATCATGATGGAACAACTGGACATACACATGCAAAAAAATGAATCTAGACACAGACTTTATACTCTTCACAAAAATTAATGAAAACAGATCATAGACCTAAATGTAAAATTAAAAAGATATAAAATCCTAGAATATAACAGAGAAAAAGTCTAGATAAACCTGGGTTTGACAATTACTTTTTAGATACAAAACCAAAGGCAAAATCCATGAAAGAAATACTTGATAAGTTGGATTTCATTAAAATTGAAAACCTCTGCTCTGTGAAAGACACTGTCAAGAGAATGAGAAGCAATAGACAGGGAGAAAATATTTGCAAAAGACATACCTGATAAATAACTATTATCCAAAATATCAAAAAGCTCTTAAAACTCAACACTAAGAAAGTGAAAAACTTGATTAAGAAATGGACAAAAGATTTGAACAGACATCTCATCAAAGAAAATATACAAGTGACAAATAAGTATATGAAAGGATACTCAACATCATGTGTCATTAAGGAATTATAAATTAAAATAAAAATGATATACTCCCACACACGTATTAGAATGGCAAAAATCCAAAACACTGACACCAAATGCTGGAGAGGATGTAGAGTAACAGGAGCTCTTATTTATTGCTGGTAGGAATGCAAAATTGTGCAGCCACTATGAAAGAGAGTTTGGTGATTTCTTACAACACTAAACATACTCTTATCATATAATCCAGCAATCACACTTCTTTGTATTTACCTAAAAGACTTGAAAACTTATGCACACACAAAAGCATGTACATGGATGTTGCAGTTTTATTCATAACTGCCAAGACTTGGAAGCGACCAAGGTGTCCTTCAGTAAATGAAAAAATAAACTGTTGCACATATAGACAATGGAATATTATTCAGCATTAAAAAGAAATGAGGTATCAAGCCATGAAAAGACATGGAGGAAATGTGTTACTAAGTTATTACTCATTATATTTCTAAGCCAATCTGAGAAGGCTACATACTATATGACTCCAATTATATGACATTCTATAAAAGGCAAAAAGTATGAAGACAAAAAATATGAAGACATCAAAAAGTTCAGTGGTTGCTCGGGGCTGGGGCAGGAAACGGATTAATAAATGGAGCACAGAGGGCTTTTAGGATGGTAAAACTATTCTGTATAATGCAATATTTGTGGATACATGTCACTTACATTTATCAAAATCTGTAGAGTATAGAACACCAAGAGTGAACCCTAATGTAAACTATGGATTTTGAGTGATAATGATTTGCCAATGTAGGTTCATCGATTGAAACAAGGGTACAACAACAGGTACAGGATGACGACAATGGGGGAGACTGTGCGTGTGTAGGGGCAGACAGTATATGCCTTTCCACTCAATTTTTCTGTGAACCTAAACTGCTCTAAAAAGCAGACTATTAAAAACTTAAAATACTAAATTTAATTTGATATATTTCTACTGCTTTATTTTCTTTAAAACAACAAAAACATGTATAATGTAATTTCATCATTTTACTTTTTAAATTTATATTTTTTTCCACTTATCTTGATCTCCAAGCAGGAAAAATAACCTTAGACTCCATGTCAAATTAATTATTCATTTTCCAGCAATAATTAGTACCAATTAGTCTTTGATATTTCAAAAAAAATCTGTTTTGATTAAACTTTCACCCTTTCTGCCATTTTCTCTACCCTCTCCTTATATGGGAAAATAATTCGTGAGAATTTTACTGTAATAGTTTCAATTTTAACTTACACAAAAATCACTAAGATAATATACAAAATATAATTTCTTTTTTCCCTGATATTTTAAATTGATGGTTCTCTCTCCCCTTCTCTGTTTTCTATTAAAACATTACAAAACTCACCCAGAAGTCAGTCCTTTCTACCATCTTTTGTACAGTTTTCCCATTACCCATACATTTACATGTCAGGAAATGTATCCAAACTTCATAATACATAGAAATAAATACAGAATATTAGGCAAAATAAGAGACAGACAAATATTTTTGAAACAAAGTAGCAAGATAAAACCCAGAAAAGAAATAAACAAAGTAGAGATAAGCAAGCTATCCAATAAAGAATTCAAGGTTATGACAATAAAGATGCTCAACAAATACATGAGAAGAATCGATGAACATGGTAAGAAGATTAACAAAGAGTTAGAAGAAAATAAGGAAGAAATAAACAGAGCTGAAGAATATAATAAATGAAATAAAAAATACTCTGGAAGGAATCAAGAGTAGATTACATGATACAGAGGAAGAAATCAGCAAAATGGAAGACAGAATAATGCTAATGTCTCAGGCTGAACAGAAAAAGAAAAAAGAGAAAGAAAAAAGATTTAAAACTATGAGACAGTTTTAAAAGGACATTAGAGAGATCTCAGAGGAGAAGAGAGAAAGAAAGAAACAGAGAACATATTTCAAGACATAATAGCTGAAAACTTCCCTAACCTGGGAAAGGGAACAGACATCCAGCTTCAGGAAGCACAGAGAGTCCCAAACAAGGCGAACCAAAAGAGGTCCACACCAAGACTCACTGTAATTAAAATGGCAAAAATTAAAGATAAAGAGAGACTATTTAAAGTAGCAAGGGTAAAGCAACAAGTCACATAAAAGGAAACTCATAAGGCTATCAGATGACTTTCTAACAGAAACTCTGTAGGCCAAAGGGAGTGGCAGAGGAGTGAAAAAGGGAGTGGCAGGGCATATTTAAAATGGTGGAAAGGAAAAAAAAAACCCCACAACCAAGAATATTCTATGCAGCAAGGTATCATTCATATTTGAAGGAGAGATAAAGACTTTTACAGACAAACAAAAGCTAAAAAAGTTTGGCTTTACAAAAAAATGTTAAAGAAACTTCTCTAAACAGAAAAGAAACAGACAAAAATAGAAATATAAAATTCACAAAGGGGAAAAATCTCATTGGTAAAGGCAAATATACAGCAAAGGTAGTAGATCAACCACTTATAAAGCTAGTAAGAAGGCTGAAAAACAAAATTAGTAAAATCATTTATATCCACAATAAATGCTTAAGGGATATACAACAAAAAGATGTAAAACCTGATGTCAAAAATATTAACTGTGAGGGAGGAGTAAAAAATACAGGGTTGTTAGAATGTGTTCAAACTTAAGAGACCATCAACTTAAAATAATCATATATTTATGATTATATATATGTGTATATACAAACGAAAAACATACAATCGATGCACACACACACACACAAAATAGAAGGGAAACCAAACATAACACTAAAGAAAAAAGAAACAAAAAAAGAGCTAAAAATACCTAGGAAACAACTAACAAAATGGCAATAAGTATGTAGCTGTCCATAATTACTTTAAATTTAAATGGATTAAATACTCCAATTGAAAAATATAGATTAGCTGAATGGATACAAAAACAAGTCCTATATACATGCTGCCTACATGTGATTCACTTCAGATCTAAGGACACACACAGATTAAGAAGATGGAAAAGGTAAAAAAAGAAAAAAAAAAAAAACCAGGGTAGCAATACTTATATCAGACAAAATAACTTTAAAACAAATACTATAACAAGAGACAAAGAAGGACATTGCATAATAGTAAAATAATCAATCCAACAAGCAGATACAACAATTATAAATATATTTGCACTCAATCTAGGAGCACCAAATAAAGCAAATATTAACAGACTTAAAGGGAGAAATTGACAGTAACACAATAATAGTAGAAGATTTTAACAACCTCCTTACATCAATGGACAGATCATTTAAACAGAAAATCAATATGGAAACACTAGCTTTAAATGACACATTAAACTCAATACACTTAATAGATACCTATTGAACATTCCATCCAAGAGAAGTAGAATATATATTACATTATTTTCAAATGCACATGGAACATTCTCCAAGGTAGATCACATGCTAGGCACAAAACAAACCACAGTAAATGTAGAATATTGAAATCATATTAAGCATCGTTCTAACTACAAGAGTTTAAGACCAGAAATCACAAATGAAGAAAACTGCCAAAAAACAAAACACATGGAGGCTAAGGAATATGGCACTAAACAACCAATGTTTCACTGAATAAATCCAAAAGAAATAAAAAAAATCATGAAATAAATGAAAAGGAAAACACAGTGATCCAAAATCTATGAGACACAACAAAAGCAGTTCAAAGAGGTAAGTTGATAGCAATGCAAGCTTACCTCAGGAAACAAGAAAAATCTCAAATAAACAATCTAATCTTACACCTAAAGGAACTACAAGAAGAAGAACAGCTCAAAGTTAGTAAAAGGAAGAAATCATAAAGATCAGAGCAGAAATAAATTAAGTATAGACAAAAAAAATAGAAAGATCAATCAAACTAAGAGACAGTTCTTCAGAAAGATAAACAAAATTGATGAATCTTTAGCTAGATTCAGTAACAAAAAGAGAGATAGGGCCCAAACAAAATCAGAAAAAAAGGAGAAGTTACAACTGACACCCAGAAATAAAAAGAATTATAAGGGAATACTATGAAAAATTATATGCCAAACATGAACAACATAGAAAAATGGATAAGTTCCTAGAAAGGTACAATTTCCCAAAACTGAATCAGGAAGAAATAGACAATATGAAAGCACCAATTGTTAAAAAAACTCCCACCAAACAAAAGTCTAGGATCAGATGGCTTCAGAAGTGCATTCTACCAAACATTTAAATGAGTTAACACCTATCATTCTCAAACTATTCCAAAAAATTTCAGAAGAAGAAACACTTCCAAACCCATTATGGAGGATTGTCCTGATGCTAAAATAAGGCAAAGAAACCATAAAAAAAAGAAAATTAGAGACCAATAACACTGATAAAATTACATGTAAAAATCCTCAACAGAATAATAGCAAACAAATTCAACAATACATTATAAGGATCATACACCACTCATGATCAAGTAAGATTTGATCCATGGATGAAAGGATGGTTCAATATCCACAAATTAAGCAGTGTGATACACCACAGTAGCAAACTGAAAAATAACCTATGATCAACCAAATAGATAAAGAATTTTTGACAAATTCTAAGCCCATTTATGATAAAAACTGTCCAGAAACTGAGTACAGAGAGAACATATCTCAACATAATACAGGCCATATATGACAAACTCACAGTTAACATCATACTCAATGGTGAAAAGCTGAAAAACATTTCCATTAAGATCAGGAATAAGACAAAGATGCCCATTCTCACCACTTTTATTAAACAGAGTATTGGAAGAAAAAGAAATGAGGCACCAAAATTGAAAAGGAAAAAGCAAAACTGTCACTGTTTGCACATGACATGGTACTATTCATGGAGAGTCCTTAAGACACCACCAAAAACTATTAGAATTCATCAATGAATTCAGTAAGGTTCAGGATACAAAATTACTATAAGCAAATCTGTTGCATTCCTAACAATGATTTATGAGAAAGAGAAATTAAGGAAAAAATACCATTTACAGCTGCATAGAAAATAATAAAATAAATCTAAACAAATCTAACATATACCATGTTCATGTTCATGAATTGGAAGAATTAATATTGTTAAAATGACCATGTTCTCCAAGGCAAACTACAGATTCAGTGAAACCCCTATCAAAATACCAAAGGCATTTTTCACAGAACTGGCAAAAATAATTCTAAACATTGTATGAAAACACAACACACCCCAAATAGTCAAAACAATCTTGAGAAAGAAAAAAGCTGCAGGTTTTCTGTTCCCTGATTTCAAACTATACTACAAAGCCAGAATAATAACAGTATGATACAGCAACAAAAACAGACATAAATATCAATAGAACAGAACAGACAACCAAGAAATAAACACACACACTTATAAGGTCATTTAATCTACCACAAACAATACAAGAATATAGATTGGGGGATAAACAGCCTTTTCAATAAATTGTGTTGGGAAAACTGTACAGCTACATGCAAAAGAATCAAACTAGATTACTTACACCTACCATGTAAAGAGTAAACTCAAAATAAATCACTTAAATGTAATATCTGAAATCATTAAACTGCTAACGGAAAACATAGGCAATATTTTTTTAATTTTATTTTTTTTCTTTATACAGCAGGTTCTTATTAGTCATCAATTTTATACACATCTGTGTATACATCAGTGTATACATGTCAATCCCAATCGCCCAATTCATCACACCCCCACCCCCACCCCACCCGCTGCTGCTTTCCCCGCTCGGTGTCCATATGTTTGCTCTCTACATCTGTGTCTCAATTTCTCACCTGCAAAAAGGTTCATCTGTACCATTTTTCTAGGTTCCATATATATGCATTAATATACAATATTTGTTTTTCTCTTTCTGATTTACTTCACTCTGTATGACAGTCTCTAGATACAACCACATCTCAATAAATGACCCAATTTCATTCCTTTTTATGGCTGAGTAATATTCCATTGTATATATGCACCACATCTTCTTTATCCATTCATCTGTTGATCAGCATTTAGCTTGCTTCCATGACCTGGCTATTGTAAATAGTGCTGAAATGAACATTGGGAGGCATGTGTCTTTTTGAATTATGGTTCCTCTGGGTATATGCCCAGTAGTGGGAGTGCTGGATCATATGGTAATTTTATTTTTAGTTTTTTAAGGAACCTCCATACTGTTCTCCATAGTGGCTGTATCAATTTATACTCCCACCAACAGTGCAAGAGGGTTCCCTTTTCTTCAGCATTTGTTGTTTGTAGATTTTCTGATGACACCCATTCTAACTGGTGTGAGGTGATACCTCACCAAAACTACCTCACCTCACAGTAGTTTTGATTTGCACTTCTCTAATAATAAGTGATGTTGAGCAGCTTTTCATGTGCTCTTGACCATCTTTGTGTCTTCTTTGGAGAAAAGTCTATTTAGGTCATCTGGCCATTTTTGGATTGAGTTGTTTATTTTTTTAATATTGAGCTGCATGAGCTGCTTATATATTTTGGAGATTAATCATTTGTCCATTGATTCCTTTGCAAATATTTTCTCCCATTCTGAGTGTTGTCTTTTTGTCTTGTTAATGGTTTCCATTGCTGGGCAAAAGCTTTGAAGTTTCATTAGGTGCCTTTGTTTATTTTGGTTTTATTTCCATTACTCTAGGAGCCAGATCAAAAAAGATCTTGCTGTGATTTATGTCAAAAAATGTTCTTCCTATTTTTCCTTTAAGAGTTTTATAGTGTCCGGTCTTACACTTCGGTCTGTAATCTATTTTGAGTTTATTTTTGTGTATGGTGTTAGGGAGTGTTCTAATTTCATTCTTTTACACTGATAAAATTACATGTAAAAATCCTCAACAGAATAATAGCAAACAAATTCAACAATACATTATAAGGATTTGCTGTCCAGTTTGACCAGCACCACTTATTGAAGAGACTATCTTTTCTCCATTGTATATCCTTGCCTCCTTTACCATAGATTAGTCAACCATAGGTGCATGGGTTTACCTCAGTGCATGGGTTTACCTCAGGGCTTTCTATCTTGTTCCATTTATCTAAGTTTCTGTTTTTGTGTCAGTACCATATTGTCTTGATTACTGCAGCTTTGTAGTATAGTCTGAAATCAGGGAGTCTGATTCCTCCAGCTCCGCTTTTTTCCCTCAAGACTGCTTTGGCTATTCGGGGTCTTTCGTG
>NC_041226.1:35223930-35323563 GCF_002837175.3 Physeter macrocephalus | reverse complement strand
AAGAACAAGGTATATCTCTCCATCTGTTGGTATCATCTTTAATTTCTTTCATCAGTGTCTTCTAGTTTTCTGCATACAGGTCTTTTGTCTCCCTAGGTATGTTTATTCCTAGGTATTTTATTCTTTTTGTTGCAATGGTAAATGGGAGTGTTTCCTTAATTTCTATTTCAGATTTTTCATCATTAGTGTATAGGAATGCAAGAGATTTCTGTGCATTAATTTTGTATCCTGCAACTTTACCAAATTCATTAATTAGTTCTACTAGTTTTCTGGTGGCATCTTTAGCATTCTTTATGTATAGTAAGTATCATGTCATCTGCAAACAGTGACAGTTTTACTTCTTCTTTTCCAATTTGTATTTCTTTTATTTCTTTTTCTTTTCTGATTGCCGTGGCTAGGGCTTCCAAAAGTATGTTCAATAATGGTGGTGAGAGTCGATATCCTTGTTTCGTTCCTGATTTTAGAGGAAATGCTTTCAGTTTTTCACCATTGAGAATGATGTTTGCTGTTGGTTTGTTGTATATTGCTTTTATTATGTTGAGGTAGGTTCCCTCTGTGCCCACTTTCTGGAGAACTTTTATCATAAATGGGTGTTGAATTTTGTCAAAAGCTTTTTCTGCATCTATTGAGATGCTCATATGTTTTTTGTTTTTTGTTTTTGTTTTTTTGTGGTATGCGGGCCTCCCTCTGCCGTGGTCTCTCCCGTTGCGGAGCACAGGCTCTGGACACGCAGGCTCAGCGGCCATGGCTCATGGGCCCAGCTGCTCCGCGGCATGTGGGATCCTCCCAGACCGGGGCATGAACCCGGTTCCCCTGCACCAGCAGGCGGACGCGCAACCACTGCGCCACCAGGGAAGCCCCACTCATATGGTTTTTATTCTTCAGTTTATTAATATGGTATATCACATTGATTGATTTGTGTATATTGAAGAATCCTTGCATCCCTGGGATAAATCCCACTTGATCATGGTGTATGATCCTTTTAATGTGTTGTTGGATTCTGTTTACTAGTATTTTGTTGAGGATTTTTGCATCTATATTCATCAGTGATATTGGTCTGTAATTTTCTTTTTTTTAAATATCTTTGTCTGGTTTTGGTATCACAGTGATAGTGGCCTCATAGAATGAGTTCGAGTGTGTTCCTTTCTCTGCAAGTTTTTTGGAAGAGTTTAAGAAGGATGTGTCTTAGCTCTTCTCTAAATGTTTGATAGAATTCACCTGTGAATCCATTTGGTCCTCAATTTTTGTTTGTTGGAAGATTTTTAATCACAGTTTCAAATTCATTACTTGTGATTTGTCTGCTCATATTTTCTATTTCTTCCTGGTTCAGTCTTGGAAGGTTATACCTTTCGAAGAATTTGTCCATTTCTTCCAGGTTGTCCATTTTATTGGCATAGAGTTGCTTGTAGTAGTCTCTTAGGATGCTTTGTATTTCTGCTGTGTCTATTGTAACTTCTCCTTTTTCATTTCTAACTTTATTGATTTGTGTCCTCTCCCCCTTTTTCTTGTTGAGTTTTGCTAATGCTTTATCAACTTTATCTTCTCAAAGAACCAGCTTTTAGTTGTATTGATCTTTGCTATTGTTTTCTTTGTTTCTATTTCATTTATTTCTGCTCTGATCTTTATGACTTCTTTCCTTTTGCTAACTTTGAGGGGTTTTTTGTTCTTCTTTCTCTAATTGCTTTATCTTCTCAAAGAACCAGCTTTTAGTTGTATTGATCTTTGCTATTGTTTTCTTTGTTTCTATTTCATTTATTTCTGCTCTGGTCTTTGTGATTTCTTTCCTTCTGTTAACTTTAGGTTTTGTTGGTTTTTCTTTCTCTACTTCCTTCAGGTTCAAGTTTCAATCGTTTATTTGAGATTTTTCTTGTTTCTTGAGGTAGGCTTGTATAGCTATAAACTTCCCTCTTAGAACTGCTTTTGCTGCAACCCATAGTTTTTGGATCGTTGTGCTTTCATTGTCATTTATCTCTGGGTATTTTTTTGATTTCCTCTTTGATTTCTTCAGTGATCTCTTGGTTATTTCGTAACATATTGTTTAGCCAGCATGTGTTTGTGTTTTTTACTTTTTTTCCCTGTAATTCATTTCTAATCTCATAGATTTGTGGTCAGAACAGATGCTTGATAGGATTTCAATTTTCTTCAATTTACTTAGGCTTAATTTGTGAACCAAGATGTGATCTATCCTGGAGAATGTTCTGCGCACACTTGAGAAGAAAATGTAATTTGCTGTTTTGGGTTTGAATGTCCTGTAAATATCAATTAAATCTATCTGGTCTATTGTGTCATTTAAAACTTCTGTTTCCTTATTAATATTTTGTCTGGATGATCTTTCTATTGGTGTGAGTGAGGTGTTAAAGTCCCCCACTATTATTGTTTTACTGTCGATTTCTTCTTTTATAGCTGTTTTCATTCTTTTTTTCTCTATTCTCTTCCGCAGCAGTAAATTCCACCATTCTCTCTTCCAGGTCACTTATCCGTTCTGCCTCAGTTATTCTGCTATTGATTCTCCTTGCCTCTTGTAACATCCTTTAGTTTTAAGTCTATTTTATCTGATATAAGTATTGTTACTCCAGCTTTCTTTTGATTTCCATTTGCATAGAATATCTTTTTCCATCCCCTCCCTTTCAGTCTGTATGTGTCCCTAGGTCTGAAGTGGGTCTCTTGTAGACAGAATATATATGGGTCTTTGTTTTGTGTCTATTCAGCAAGCCTGTGTCTTTTAGTTGGAACATTTAATCCATTCACGTTTAAAGTAATTATCGATATGTATGTTCCTACGACCATTTTCTTGATTGTTTGGGGTTTGTTTTTGTACGCCCTTTCCTTCTCTTCTGTTTCCCACTTAGAGAAGCTCCTTTAGCCTTTGTTTTAGAGCTGGTTTGGTGGTGCTGAATTCTCTTAGCTTTTGCTTGTCTGTAAAGCTTTTGTTTTCTCTGTCAAATCTGAATGAGATCCTTGCCGGGTAGAGTAATCTTGGTTATAGGTTCTTTCATCACTTTAAATATATCATGCCACTCCCTTCTGGCTTGTAGAGTTAAAAAAAAAATAATGAACTCACACAATTCAACATCAAAAACCAACAACCCAATTAAAAAATGGGTTAGGACCTGAATAAACATTTTCCCAAAGAAAAGATACAGTTACATGACAAGATGCTCAACATCACTAATCATCAGGGAAATGCAAATCAATCACCTTATGGGAGTTCCCTTGTATGTTATTTGTCATGTTTACCTTGTTGCTTTCAATAATTTTTCTTTGTCTTTAATTTTTTGCCAATTTGATTATTATGTGTGTTGAGTGTTTCTCCTTTGGTTTATCTTGTATGGGACTCTCTGAGCTTCCTGGACTTGGGTGGCTATTTCCTTTCCCATGTTAGGGAAATTTTCAACTATAATCTCTTCAAATATTTTCTCAGGTCCTTTCTCTCTCTCTTCTCCTTCTGGGACCCCTATAGTGTGAATGTTGTTGTGTTTAATGTGTTCGCAGAGGTCTCTTCAGCTGTCTTCATTTCTTTTCATTCTTTTTTTCTCTATTCTCTTCCGCAGCAGTAAATTCCACCATTCTCTCTTCCAGGTCACTTATCCGTTCTGCCTCAGTTATTCTGCTATTGATTCCTTCTAGTGTAGTTTTCATTTCAATTATTTTATTGTTCATCTCTGTTTATTTCTTCTTTAATTCTTCTAGGTCTTTGTTAAACATTTCTTACATCTTCTTGATCTTTGCCTCCTTTCTTTTTCTGAGGTTCTGGATCATCTTCACTATCATTATTCTGAATTCTTTTTCTGGAAGGTTGCCTGTCTTCACTATTTATTTGTTTTTCTGGGGTTTTATCTTGTTCCTTCATGTGTTACATAGTTATTCTGAATTCTTGTTCTGGAAGGTTGCCTATCTCCACTTCATTTAGTTGTTTTTCTGGGGTTTTATCTTGTTCCTTCATGTGTTACATAGCCCTCTGCCTTTTCATCTTGTCTATCTGTCTGTGAATGTGTTTGTTTTTTTTATTCCACAGGCTGTAGGATTGTAGTTCTTCTTGCTTTTGCTCTCTGCCCTCTGGTGGTTGTGGCTACCTAAGGGGCTTGTGCAAGTTTTCATTCTCAGCAATTTTTTTTTTTTTTGGATCTGTCTCCTCAGGCAAGGGAAATAAAAGCAAAAATAAATAAGTGGTTTACATCAAACAAAAATGCTTTTGCACATCCAAGGAAATTATTAGCATAACAAAGAGACTGCCTACTGAATGGGAGAAGATATATCTGATAAGAGGTGAATATAAAAAAAAAATAATGAACTCACACAATTCAACATCAAAAACCAACAACCCAATTAAAAAATGGGTTAGGACCTGAATAAACATTTTCCCAAAGAAAAGATACAGTTACATGACAAGATGCTCAACATCACTAATCATCAGGGAAATGCAAATCAAAACCCTGGTGAGATATCACCTCACACCTCTCAGAATGGCAACTATCAAAAAGACAACAAATATGTTGTTGAGGATGTGGGATAAATGAACCCTTGTGCACTGCTGGTGAGAATGTAAACTGGTGCAGCCACACTGGAAAACAATAAAAATAGAACTGCCATATGAGCCAGGATTTCTACTCCTCATTGTTTAATCGAAGAATATGAAAACACTAATTCAAAAGACATGCTCAAAATCACTATTAGAGAAACGAAAATCAAAACTACAGTGAGGTATCTTCTCACACTGGTCAGAATGGCCATCATTAAAAAAAAAAAAATCACAGGGACTTCCCTGGTGGCACAGCGGTTGGGAGTCTGCCTGTCAATGCAGGGTACTCAGGTTCAAGCTCTGGTCTGGGAAGATCCCACATGCCATGAAGCATATGTTGCCTTGTGCCACAGCTGCTGAGCCTGCACTCTGGAGCCTGTGAGCCACTACTACTGAGCCCTTTGGCCACAACTACTGAAGCCCATGCTCATAGAGCCCGTGCTCCACAACAAGAGAAACCACTGCAATGAGAAGCCCTCAAGCTGCAATGAAGTGTAGCCCTCCCTCTCCACAACTAGAGAAAGCCCACATGCAGCAACGAAGACCCAACGCAGCCAAAAATAATAAATAAATAAATGAAATGAAATGAAAAATGCAATAGCTTTAAAAATAATCTACAAACAATAAATGTTGGAGAGGGTGTGGAGAAAAGTGAACCCTCTTGCACTGTTGGTGGGAATGTAAATTGATACAGCCACCATAGAGAACAACAAGGAAGTTCTTTAAAAAACTAAAAATAGAACTACTATATGACCCAGCAATCCCACTCCTGGGCATATACCCAGAGAAATCCATAATTTGAAAAGACACATGCACCCCAGTGTACATTGCAGCACTATTTACAATAGCCAGGGCATGGAAGCAACCTAAATGTCCATCAGCTGAGGAATGGATAAAGAAAACGTGGTACATATATACAATGATCCATAATTTGAAAAGACACATGCACCCCAGTGTTCATTGCAGCACTATTTACAATAGCCAGGGCATGGAAGCAACCTAAATGTCCATCAGCTGAGGAATGGATAAAGAAAACGTGGTACATATATACAATGGAATATTACTCAGCCATAAAAAGGAATGAAATTTGTTCATTTGTAGAGATGTGGATGGATCTAGAGACTGTCATAGAGAGTGAAGAAGTCAGAAAGAGAAAAAGCAAATATCATACATTAACAAATATATACGGAATCTAGAAAAATGGTATATACGATCTTATTTGTAAAGCAGGAATAGAGACACAGACATAGAGAACAGCCATATGGACACCAAGGGGGGGAAGGATGGGTGGGATGAATTGGGAGATTGGGATTGACATATATACACTACTGATACTATGTATAAAATATAACTAATGAGAACTTACTGTTTAGCTCAGGGAACTCTACTCAGTGTTCTGTGGTGACCTAAATGGGAAGGAAATCCAAAACAGAAGGGATATATGTATATGTATAGCTGATTCACTTTGTTGTACAGTAGAAACTAACAGAACATTGTAAAGGAACTATTATCCAATAAAAATTAATTTAAAAAAAGATATTTGCACCCTTATTTTCATTGCAGCATTATTTACCATAGCCAAGATATCAAAGCAACCTAACTGCCCTCAACAGATGAATAAATGAAGACAAGGTGGCACACATATACAGTGGTATATTACTCAGCCATAAAAAAGAATGAAATCTTGTCAACATGGATGGACAGAGAGGGTATTGTGTTAAGTGAAATTAGACAGAGAAAGAGAAATAGTCTATAATTTCACTTATATGTGGAATTTAAAAAAAACAAATGAAATGAAAAAAATAACAAAACAGAAAAGAGTCACAGATGCAGAGTACAAACACGTGGTTGCTAGAGGGGTGGAAGGAGAGGGAGATTAAGAATTACAAACTTCCAGTTACAAAATAAGTGAGTCATGGGTATGCACTGAATGGTGTAGGAAATATAGTCAATAATAACGTAATATTTTTGTATCATGATGGAAAATAATGCAATGTGTTGAAGGAATCTTTTGGTAATGTATAAAAATATTGAATCACTATGTTGTGTGCATCAGTAACTAATGTAGTGTTGTAGGTCAATTATACCTCAAAAACAAACAAACAAACATAGAAAAACAGATCAGATTTATGGTTACCAGAAGTATAGGGTCGGGGAATGGGAATTAGATGAAGGTGGTCAATAGGTACAATTTATAAGATAAGTAAGTGCTAGGGATATAATGTAATACATGATTATATAATTAACACTACTGTATGTTATATATGAAAACAGTTAAGAGAACAAAACCTAAGAGTTATCATGACAAGGAAAAATATATTTTAAAAAATTTTTTATCTATATGAGATAATGGATGTTTACTAAACTTATTGTGGTAATCATTTCATGCTGTATGTAAGCCAAATCATTATGCCCTACACCTTAAATGTATACAATAGTTCAATTATATCTCAATAAAACTTGAAGAAAGAAGAATATTCCATTGTGTACACCATATTTTCTTTACTCATTCACCCGTTATCAGACACTTAGAATGTTTCCATACTGTGGATATTGTGAGTAATGCTCCAATGAATATAGGAGTACAGATATCTCTTTGAGAAAATTGATTTTTCCTTTGTATATATATCTAGAAGTGAGATTATGAATCATACTGTAGTTCTATTTTTAGGAACCTACATACTTTTTTCCACTGTGTCTGTAATAGTTTACATACCTACAAACAGTACACATGGGCTTCCTTTTCTCTACATCCTCAACAGCATTTTTTATCTGTTTTCTTTCTAATAATATATATTCTAACAGGTGTGAAGTGATATTTTATTGTTGTTTTGATTTACATTTTCTTGCTGATGAGTGATGTTGAGCATCTTTTCATGTATTATTTGGCCATTTGTGTCTTCTTTGTTGAAATG
Organism: Physeter macrocephalus; assembly: GCF_002837175.3. Classification (NCBI taxonomy): domain Eukaryota; kingdom Metazoa; phylum Chordata; class Mammalia; order Artiodactyla; family Physeteridae; genus Physeter; species Physeter macrocephalus. Next base: position 35,316,129 of record NC_041226.1, on the reverse strand, counting down.
TCTATTCAGGTTGTCTGCCCATTTTTTAAAGTGAGTTTTTGTTCTTGCTGTTGTTATTATCCAGTTGTATGAGTATAAATCTTAATCTTTTTTGTGGTTTGCAAATATTTTCTCCCATTCCATAGTTGCCTTTTTATTTCACTCATTGTTTCCTTTGCTGTGCAGAAGCTTTTTAGCTTAATATATTCCCACTTGTTTATTTTTGCTTTTGCTGCCTTTGTTTTTGGTCTCAGATCCAAAAAATCATTGCCAATAACAATGTCAATGAAATTACCTTCTATGTTTTCTACTACAGGTATTATGTTCAAGTTTTTAATCCATTTTGTGTTGATTTTTGGTATGGTATAAAGTAGAGAGCTTGTTTCATTCTTTTCAGGCAAATTTCCACTTTTCCAGACACCATTTATTTAAGAGAATATATTTTCCCCAATTTTGTCAAAAATTCACTGACCATACATGCAGGGATTTATTTCTGTGCTTTCTGTTTCTCTCCATTGATCTATTTGTCAGTTTTTAGATAAATACCATATTATTTTGATTACTATAACTTTGTAATTTAGTTTGAAATCAAGAAGTTTGATGCATTCAGCTTTGTTCTTCTTTGTCAAAGTTGCTTTGATTATTGAAGGTCTTTTGTGGTTCCACACAAATTTTGCAATTGTTTGCTCTATTTTTGTGAAAAAAGCCATTGGGATTTTTAGAGGAATTGCATAGAATCTATAGATGGCTTTGAGTAGCATGGACATTTTAACAATATTAATTCTTACAATCCATGACATAAATTATCTTTCCATTTATTTGTTTCTTTTTCAATTTCTTTCAAAGGTTATAGTTTTTACTGTATAAATCTCTCACATCCTTGGTTAGATTTATTCCTAAGTGTTTTATAATTTTTTATGCTATTACAAATGAGATTGCTATCTTAATTTCTTTTTTTCCAATAGTTTATTGTTAGGTTATAGAAACACAACTAATTTTTATATATTGATTTTGTATCTTGAAACTTTGCTGAATTGATGAGTTCTAACAGTTTATTTTTTTGTACATTGTTTATGGTTTTCTGTATATAATATGTCATCTGCAAATAAAGACAATTTTATTTATTTTTTTCTGTCCTGCATGTCTTTTATTTATTTTTCTTGCCTAATTGCTCCGACAATGTCCAGTTACTAACTTGATTAAGGGAGTGAGAGTCAGCATCCTTGCCTTGTTCATTATCTTATAGGAAAAGTTCTCAGTAAACAAGATCTTTCAACTTCAGAGTGACAAGTCAGTTAATTGTTCATGAATAAATGAGCATATAGTCAAGTTGAATATAATATCTTGTAATCAATACGTGTTCAGAAACAGAGTGCTTGCTGCATAGGAAAATATCCAAAATGAATCTCTGTGAGATAATGCAGTGTCCCCTCCTCTAATATAAAGTATGCAGTGATGTGAGCTTGTTCATAATTTGGCTTTGAAGGTCAATGCTGATTTAGCTAGTAGAGATTATCCATAAAATTATTTGAAATCTCAATTGGAGATATTATCAGTAAAAGAAAAGGGAAGTTTTTAAAAAACTTTTGAAGTGTAAAATTCCTTCATGTGAAAGAAATTAAACTTGTTTTCTTCGCCTCAGATTCTCAGTAGAGAATGAATGTACAAGTGTTAGGAAATATTTTAACCTATTTTATATTACAAATAAATAAATGTTTAAATATATAATTTATCATTTAAAGTACTAATAAGATATAGCAATAGAATGTCATACAGTAGTAGTGATAGTTAATATAGTTGAAAATTCAGTAGTACTTTTTTTGTCAAAACATTGTTTTGTTTGGTTGTTTTTAATTTTTTAATTTTTGTTTACAGCAGGTTCTTATTAGTCATCAGTTTTATACACATGAGTGTATACATGTCAATCCCAATCACCCAATTCATCACACCACCACCACCACCCCCACGCCGCTTTTCCCCCTTGGTGTCCATACATTTGTTCTCTCCAACTGTGTCTCAATTTCTGCTTTGCAAAACGGTTCATCTGTACAATTTTTCTGGATTCCCTATATATGTGTTAAAATACGATATTTATTTTTCCCTTTCTGTCTTACTTCACTCTGTATGACAGTCTCTAAATCCATCCACATTTTAACAAATGACCCAATTTCGTTCCTTTTAATGGCTGAGTAATATTCCATTGTATATATGTACCACATCTTTATCCATTCATCTATCAATGGACATTTAGGTTGCTTCCATCACCTGGCTATTGTAAATAGTGCTGAAATGAACATTGGGGTGAAGGTGTGTTTTTGAATTATGTTTTTCTCTGGGTATATGCCTGGTAGTGGGATTGCTGGATCATAAGGTAATTTTATTTTTATTTTTTTAAAGAACCTCCATAGTGTTCTCCATAGTGGCTGTATCAATTTATATTCCCACCAACAGTGCAAGAGGGTTCCCTTTTTCTCCAGACCCTCTCCAGCATTTGTTTTTTGTAGACTTTCTCATGATGCCCATCCTAACTGGTGTGAGGTGATACCTCACTGTAGTTTTGATTTGCATTTCTCTAATAATTAGTGACGTTGAGCCGCTTTTCATGTGCTTCTTGGCCATCTGTATGTCTTCTTTGGAGAAATGTCTATTTAGGTCTTCTGTGCATTTTTAGATTGGGGTGTTTGTTTTTTTAATATTGAGCTGCATGAGGTGTTTATATATTTTGGAGATTAATCCTTTGTCCATTGATTCGTTTGCAAATATTTTCTCCCAATCTGAGGGTCTTTTCGTCTTGTTTATGGTTTTCTTTGATGTGCAAAAGCTTTGAAGTTTCATTAGGTCCAATTTGTTGATTTTTGTTTTTATCTCCATTACTCTAGGAGCCGGATCAAAAAATATCTTGCTGTAATTTATGTCATAGAGTGTTTTCCTATGTTTTCCTCAAGAGTTTTATAGTGTCCAGTCTTACATTAAGGTCTGTAATCCAGTTTGAGTTTATTTTTGTGTATGGTGTTAGGGAGTGTTCTAATTTCATTCTTTTACATGTAGCTGTCCAGTTTTCCCAGCACCACTTATTGAAGAAACTGTCTTCTCTTCATTTTATATTCTTGCCTCCTTTGTCATAGATTAGCTGACCATAGGTGCATGGGTTTATCTCTGGGCTTTCTATCTTCTTCCATTGTTCTATATTTCTGTTTTTGTGCCAGTACCATATTGTCTTGATTACTGGAGCTTTGTAGTATAGTCTGAAGACAGGGAGTCTGATTCCCCCAGCTCCGCTTTTTTCCCTCAAGACTGCTTTGGCTATTCATGGTCTTTTGTGTCTCCAAACAAATCTTAAGATTTTTTGTTCTAGTTCCGTAAAAAATGCCATTGGTAATTTGATAGGGATTACATTGAATCTGTCTATTGTTTTGGGTAGTATAGTCATTTTCACAATATTGATTCTTCCAATCCAAGAAAATGGTATGTGTCTCCACCTGTTTGTGTCATCTTTGATTTATTTCATCAGTGTCTTATAGTTTTCTGCATACAGGTATTTTGTCTCCCTAGGTATGTTTATTCCTAGGTATTTTATTCTTTTTGTTGCAATGGTAAATGGGAGTGTTTCCTTAATTTCTATTTCAGATTTTTCATCATTAATGTATAGGAATGCAAGAGATTTCTCTGCAGTAATTTTGTATCCTGCAACGTTATCAAATTCATTGATTAGCTCTAGTAGTTTTCTGGTAGCAACTTTAGGATTCTGTATGTATAGTATCATGTCATCTGCAAACAGTGACAGTTTTACTTCTTCTTTTCCAATTTGTATTCCTTTAATTTATTTTTCTTCCATGATTGCCATTGTTAGGACTTCCAAACTACGTTGAATAATAGTTGTGAGAGTGGGAATCCTTGTTTTGTGCCTGATCTTAGTGGAAATGCTTTCAGTTTTTCACCATTCAGAGTTATGTTTGCTGTGGGTTTGTCATATATAGCCTTTATTATATTGAGGTAGGTTCCCTCTATGTCCACTTTCTGGAGAATTTTTATGATAAATGGGTGTGGAATTTTGTCAGAAGCCTTTCGTGCATCTATTGACATGATCATATGGTTGTTCTTCTTCAATTTGTAAATATGGTGTATCACAGTAATTGATTTGCATCTATTAAAGAATCCTTGCATCCCAGGGATAAATCCCAGTTGATCATGGTGTATGATCATTTTAATGTGTTGCTGGATTCTGTTTGCTAGTATTTTCTTGAGGATTTTGCAGCTTTATTCATCAGTGATATTGGTCTCTAATTTTCATTTTGTTGTAGTATCTTTGTCTGGTTTTGGTATCAGCATGATACTGGCCTCATAGAATGAGTATGAGAGTGTTCCTTCCTCTGCAATATTTTGGAAGAGATTGAGAAGGTTGGATGTTAGCTATTCCCTAAATGTTTGATGGAATTCACCTGTGGAGTCATCTGGTCCTGGACTTTTGTTTGTTGGAAGATTTTTAATCACAGTTTCAAATTCATTACTTGTGATTGGTCTGTTCATATTTTCTATTTCTTCCTGGTTCAGTTTTGAAAGGTTATACCTTTCAAAGAACTTGTCCATTTCTTCAAGGTTATCCATTTTATTGGCATAGAGTTGCTTGTAGTAGTCTCTTAAGATGCTTTGCATTTCTGCAGAGTCTGTTGTAACTTATTTTTCGTGTCTAATTTTATTGATTGGAGTCCTCTCCCTCTTTTTCTTGATGAGTTTGGCTAATGGTTTATCAATTTTGTTTATCTTCTCAAAGAACCATCTTTTAGTTGTATTGATCTTTGCTATTGTTTTCTTTGTTTCAATTTCATTTATTTCTGCTCTGACCTTTGTTATTTCTTTCCTTCTGCTAACTTCGGGTTTTGTTTTTTCTTCTTTCTCTAGTTCCTTCAGGTGTCAGGTTCAATTGTTTATTTGAGATTTTTCTTGTTTCTTGAGGTAGGCTTGTATAGCTATAAACTTCTCTCTTAGAACTGCTTTTGCTGCCTCCCATAGGTTCTGGATCATCGTTTTTTCATTGTCATTTGTCTCTAGGAATTTTTTGATATCCTCTTTGATTTCTTCTTCATTTCTTCCAAGTGATTTCTTGGTTATTTAGTAACGTATTGTTCAGCCAGCATGTGTTTGTGTTTTTTACTTTTTTTCCCTGTAATTCATTTCTTATCTCATAGTGTTGTGGTCAGAAAACATGCTTGATATGATTTCAATATTGTTAAATTTACTGAGGCTTGATTTGTGAACCAAGACGTGATCTATCCTGGAGAATGTTCCATGTGCACTTGAGAAGAAAGTGTAATCTGCTGTTTTTAGATGGAATGTCCTACAAATATCAATTAAATCTATCTGGTCTATTGTGTCATTTAAAGCTTCTGTTTCCGTACTTATTTTCATTTTGGATGATCTGTTCATTGGTGTCAGTGAGGTGTTAAAGTCCCCCAATATTTTTGTGTTACTGTCGATTTCCTTTTTTATAGCTGTTAGCAGTTGCCTTATGTATTGAGATGCTCCTATGTTGGGTGCATATATATTTATAATTGTTATATCTTCTTCTTGGATTTATCCCTTGATCATTATGTAGTGTCCTTCCTTGTGTCTTGTAACATTCTTTAGTTTAAAGTCTATTTTATCTGACCGGAGTATTGCTACTCCAGCTTTCTTTTGATTTCCATTTGCATGGAATATCTTTTTCCAACCCCTCCCTTTCAGTCTGTATGTGTCCCTAGGTCTGAAGTGGGTCTCTTGTAGACAGCATATATATGGGTCTTGTTTTTGTATCCACTCAGCAAGCCTGTGTCTTTTGGTTGGAGCATTTATTGCATCCACGTTTAAAGTAATTATTGATATGTATGTTCCTACGACCATTTTCTTGATTGTTTTGGGTTTGTTTTTGTAGGTCCTATCTTCTCTTTTGTTTCCTACTTAAAGAAGTTACTTTAGCATTTGTTGTAGAGCTGGTTTGATGGTGCTGAATTCTCTTAGCGTTTGCTTGTCACTAAGTTTTGTTTTGTTTTTTTTTTCTCTGTCAGATCTGAATGAGATCCTTGCCGGGTAGAGTAATCTTGGTTGTAGGATCTTCCCTTTCATCACTTTAAGTATGTTATGCCACTCCCTTCTAGCTTGTAGAGTTTCTGCTGGGAAATCATCTGTTCACCTTATGGGAGTTCCTTTGTATGTTATATGTCTTTTTTCCCTTGTTGCTTTCAATAATTTTTCTTTGTTTCTAATTTTTGCCAATTTGATTACTATGTGTCTCAGTGTGCTTCTCCTGGGGTTTATCCTGTATGGGACCCTCTTCGCTTCCTGGAATTGGGTGGCTAGTTCCTTTCCCATTTTAGGGAAGTTTTCGACTACAATCTCTTCAAATATTTTCTCAGGTCGTTTCTCTCTCTCTTCTCCTTCTGGAATCCCTATAACATGAATGCTGTTGCATTTAATGTTGTCCCGGAAGTCTCTTAATCTGTCTTCATTTCTTTTCATTCTTTTTTCTTTATTCTGTTCAGCAGCAATGATTTCCACTATTCTGTCTTCCAGGTCCCTTATCCATTCTTCTGCCTCGGTTATTCTGCTATTGATTCCTTCTAGTATAGGTTTCATTTCTGTTATTGTATTTTTCGTCTCTATTTGTTTGTTCTTTAATTCTTCTAGGTCTTTGTTAAACATTTCTTGCATCTTCTTGATCTTTGCCTCCATTCTTTTTCTGAGGTCCTGGATCATCTTCACTATCATTATTCTGAATTCTTTTTCTGGGTGTTTGCCTATCTCCACTCATTTAGTTGTTTTCTGTGGTTTTATATTGTTCCTTCATCTGGTACATAGCCCTGTGACTTTTCATCTTGTCTGTCTTTCTGTGAATGTGCGTTTTCTTCCACAAGCTGCAGGATCGTAGTTCTTCTTGCTTCTGCTCTCTTTCCTCTGGTGGATGAGGGTATCTAAGAGGCTTGTGCAAGTTTCCTAATGGGAAGGACTGGTGGTGGGTAGAGCTGGCTGTTGCTCTGATGAACAGAGCTCACTAAAACTTTAATCCACTTGACTGCTGATGGGTGGTGCTGGGTTCCCTTCCTGTTGGTTCTTTAGCTTGAGGGGACCCAACACTGGAGACTGCAGGCTCTTTGCTAGGGCTAATGGCATACTCTGACAGGGCTCATGCCAATTAGTACTTCCCAGAACTTCTGCTGCCAGTGTCCTTGTCCTCACTGTGAGCCACAGCCACCCACTGTCTCTGAAGGAGACTCTCCAACACTAGCAGGTAAGTCTGGTTCTGTCTCCCCTTGGGTTTCTCTCCTTCCCTTGGGTCCCAATGCACACACTACTTTGTGTGTGCCCTCCAAGAGTGGAGTCTCTGCTTCCCCCAGTCCTGTCAAAGTCCTGCAATCAAATCCCACTAGCTTTCAAATTCTGATTCTCTAGGAATTCCTCCTCCCATTGCTGCACCCCCGGGTTGGGAAACTGATGCAGGGCTCAGAACCTTCACTCCAGTTGGTGGACTTCTGTGGTATAAGTGTTCTCCAGTTTGTGAGTCACCCACCCAGCAGTTATGAGATTTGATTTTATTGTGATTGTGCCCCTCCTACCGTCTCATTGTGACTTCTCCTTTGCCTTTGCATGTGGGGTATCTTTTTTGGTGAGTTCCAGTGTTTTTCTGTCAATGATTGTTCAGCACTTAGTTATGATTGTAGTTTTCTCGCAAGAAGGAGTGAGAGCACATCCTTCTACTCTTGGTGCAGGCTCCTAAACATTAGTTTTTAAATATTTTAAAATATCAGTTTCAGGATCAAATAAGTGACAATTTGAACATTGTCCTGAACATTTACTAATATTTTTATTATCTATCTTTCTTTCCTGAATTCACCAATATCCATATTTCTGTAAAGAACATATTTAACCTGTATTTTGTATTACATTAAATTAAAATGCAGAGTATATATTAGAGCTGAGTTTTGTAATCATTTTATTTAAAAGGTCCTCTTGATTTTATTTTGTATTTTAATTGAGTATAATGACAACTGAGTATAGTGACAATTTACATAATTAAGATGGAGTTTCAGTGAAAATATCTTAAGTACTGGATTTTCTCAACAGATTTCGAAGCTATGTATTGCTTTATTATTGTGTGCTGCCAACATACTACTGGACTTTAACAACAACAAAATGATATATATGTCTTCACTCTTGTGGTGTTTTTTTGCTCTGTGATAACAAAATATCCTCAATTTTAAAATATATAACATATATCTGTGTTTTCAACTGAAATTTTACAAATATTGTCACACTATAACAAAGGTTAATTCCAAACACAAATCTACAAAGTGTCCACAACCAGGATTATTTTACTTTTATATGTATTATTTAACAATTCTTGCTACAAACACAGAGAAGAGACCCTAAAACCATGGGGAGAATTAGTCTTAAATGAAAAATGAATAACTTCCTATTCAAACAGAAGAAAAGCGTATAATGTATTCACATAAAGAAAGATTGCTTGTTTGATATTTAGCAGATGAGGTTGTTCCTTTACAATTTTTAAAATTTTATTACTATTATTAACAGAAATGTCATCTGTTGAGGGTAGGAGGATTGAGATGGGTGAAGGTTAAAGGAATAGAGAGAAGCTTTGAAATAGATCTTATGGGTGCATGAGATTAGGTTGCAACAGAAATATAATGAAAGAGTTGTGATTTTCAAGGGTTTTTGAGGTTGGTAAATTTTAAAATAGTCAAGATCTGACCAGCTCCCATGGTAATTTCTACAGAAATTCCATGGTAATTTTTCCAGATGAATACATAAGGAATTAAATAGGGGTTGTCTAAGACAAGGATTTTGTCAAACAGGTGCAATGAAATATTGAATGGTCAGGGGTATTTAGGATATGGGAAAGTATTGAAATTATCTACTGTGGAATATAAACTGAATGAGGAAGGAAAGAAGGTTTAGATTTGTGCAGTGCAAAAATATCAACATGTCTATCATTCAAATTTAAAATTCATGCTTGTTCTTTGGTGATGGGATTTAAATAGATTGTTTTTCTTTTTGGATATATATTTTTTCTTTGTCTAATGTTTACAGTGTTATGTTTGTTTATTTATTTATTTATTCACTTATTTATTGGTTTTAAATATCTTCCAGGACCAATTTCTTACTCCCTTTTAATTGTGACATATAATTTCAGAATAGTGCATAAGATAGTTATGAAAAATTCTAGAAATAATTACAAAGTTGTCAATTGATAGCAAGGTGCCTGATTTTATAACATTGCCTGATTTTTGTGTGTATTACTTCCTAATCACTTACTCCTTCTCCCCTTCCTAGATATAACCAATATCCTGATTTCGTGTGTATCATGTCCTCAGAATTATGTTTTATTTTACCATTTTTATGTGACTTCTGTACTCCATAGTCTAAATGCCTGATATGTAATAGAAACACATGTTTTCTATTTGTAGGCAACTTGCTTCTTTTACAATAATTGTGGTTGTAAGATACATGCATGCTGTATGTAGCTGTAGCTCATTTATTCAATTTATTTTTATTAATTTATTATTAATTTTTATTTATTCTCTACAACAGAATTAATCAGACATTTTTGATTTCATGTCCTATTTACACTCTTAAAAATTATTGAGAACCACAGAGAATTTTGGTTGATATGTGTAATACCTAACAAATCCATCATATTAGAAATGAAAACTGAGATATTTTGTAAAATTTTATGTACATCACAAAAAAATTATATAAATTTATTACAAAAATCTTATTACATGGCAATATAAATGATGCAATTTCATAAAAATAACATTTGAAAACTTTAGTAAGAAGAGTAGCATTTTTTAATATATTTTTTTCAAATCTCTTTAATGTCTGGCTTAAGAAGAAATAGCTAGATTCTAATATCTGATTCTCCAATTCAGCTGATGCAATAAGCATGTGGAAGTATATAATGAATAGAAATATATAAATGAAATCCAGCCTCACACAGATATGTACTTGGAAAACAGAAAATTTAATAACCATTTAATATAATTGAGACTATTCTTTTGATTCTGCACAAAATGTAAAATATGGTAGCTTTTCAAAGTTAGTTGCAACGTGAATCTGAAATCATATGAGTGAACTTTTTACTCTTTTACTCTAAAGTCCATTGTTCTATCTTCAACTTTGGATGTATTGTTACCCATGCATCATTCTGAAGTATCTGCATTGGTCATTTGGAGAATTCAGTGCTGAGTTTTGGAAATCTTCCAAAGGTCAACATGTATAATTAAAAAATATCAAGAACTCTATTTGCAACCAACTTAATCAGAAAAGTCTTAAATAATAGAAAGCTAGCAAACTTCCAATGTTGGATACAAGTTTCCTAAAGTTCTACTCTTTCAGGTTCAAATTTTATCATTGGCAACAAACACCTTAAGTTGTTTTCCTACAAGGGGTAGGCTCACTTTATTTTTTGAGAAAATGAGTATCAAATACTTAAGTCTGACTACCCATATTTAGCTTATCAGTTGTTCTCTCAAATAAAAATGGAAAAATTAACTAACTCAGCTGTAACTGAAAAAAAAAATAATTTAAGAGCTTTTCCCTGATAATACATCCTATTGTAGCATTTAACAGAAGTGTTTTATGCATTCACTTTTTCTCTCACAAAATATTAAAAACACATTTGCTCAAGGGGTGAGGTTTAATAACATTAAATTTTGTTACTGCTCCTTTGAAGATATTGTTAATTAAAACTTTTTTCCTGGAAAGACATGGCAGTGAAGAATACAATAAGGAGGGGCACAGATGGCAGAAAAGGAAGACCTGAGTTTACCTCCTCTCACATGCACACCAAAATTACAACTCTTTACAGAGAAATTATTGTTGAGAAAGACTGAAAGATCAGCATGAAACATATCGTACAACTAAAGATATAAAGAAATAGCAACAATGACATTGATAGGAGGGGCAGAGACACATCATACTCAAGATGATCCCAGGTATGCAACCCGCAAACAGGAGGATAATTACAATTGCAAAGGTTCCCCCCAAGGACCAAGGGGTCTGACCCCTACACCAGTCTCCCCAGTCTGGTGTCCTGCACCAGGAAGATGAGGCTCCAAAACACTTTGACTTTGAAGGTCACAGGAGAGAGAGAAGGCTGTGGGAAATAGACACTTCACTCTTAAAGGGTGCACACAAAATCACCAATGATCCAGGTCCCAGGGAAGAAAGAAGCCTGGGTCCAGGGGTAGACCCTGCTGCTGATCTTGGAGAGCCTCCTGGAGAGGCAGGAGGAAACTGGGGCTCACCCTGGGGACATAGACACTGCTGGCCGCCATTTTGGGCTGCCATAGAATGACCTGGTCTCATTCTATGACCAGGACACTGGTGTTGGCAAGCATCATTTTGGAAAACCCTCCCTAACTTATTAGTGCCAGCACCCATCTCCACACACCATCCTGTTGGCACCAGTACTGGGACTTCTCAGGCCAAGCAACTAACTAGGTGGAGACAGAGCCTCACCCACCAGCTGGCCAACTGCCTTAAGACCCCCTGAGCCCACAGCCACCCAGGACCCAGCCCTGCACATGAGTGGGCCAGCACTAGCCTGAGACTATGCTCACCCACCAGTGAGCAAACACTAGCCACAGGAAACCCTGGGCCCTGACCCCACCCACCAGTAGGCCAACACACTAACTCTGGAACACCCAGGGCCCTGCAGTCAGAGACCTTGGGATCCAGCCCCACCCATCACTGGACTAATGTCTCTGGGGCATTAGCCCCAGGACCTGGCCTCACCCACCAGTGGGCAGACACCAGTCATGGGATCCACAGGGCCTCAATCCCATCCACCAGCAGGGAGACACCAGCCCTATGACCACCACAGCCTTGCAGCCTGCCATATCAAGAGCCAGACCACCTACTAGCAGGCCAACACCAACTCTTGTACAAATTGAGGCCCTTGGCCAGCCTAAATGTAAGACTGGATACTAGAAAACTCCTAGAGGAAAACAGTCAGAACATTCTTTGACATAAGTTGCAGTAATTTTTTTTTGGATCCATCTCCTAAAACAAAGGAAACAAAAGCAAACATAAACAAGTGGGACCTAGTTAAACTTAAAAGCTTTTGTGCAGTAAAGGAAACCATTGACAAAATGAAAAGACAACCTACTGAGTGGTAGAACATATTCGCAAATTATACAACAGATAAGGGTTAATATCCAACATATATAAACAGCTCATACAACTCAACATCAAAAAAATAAACAACCCAATTAAAAAATGAGCAGAAGAACTGAAATAAAATTCTAGAACATGCAAACTAATCTATAGAGACAAAAAACAGATCATTGACTGTCTGGGGATGGGGTGGGTGCTAGGAAACTTCAGGGGATGTTGGATATTTTCTTGTGTCAATGATTTCATAGGTGCATGCAAATGTCAGAACGTATTGGTTGTCTTTGACATAAGCTGTAGCAATATTTTTTTGGATCTGTCTCCTAAGGCAAAGGAAATAAAAGCAAAAACAAACGAATGGGACCTAATTAAACTTAAAAGCTTTTGCATAGCAAAGGAAAGCATCGACAAAGTGAAAAGACAACCTAGTGAATGGGAGAAAATATTTGCAAACGAATCAACTGACAAAGGGTTAATATCCAACATATATAAATAGCTCATACAACTCAACATCAAAAAAATAAACAACCCAATTAAAAAATGAGCAGAAGAACTGAATGTACACTTTTACAAAGCGGAATTGCAGATGACCAACAATCACATGAAAAGATACTCAACATCACTAATCATCAGGGAAATGCAAATCAAAACTACAAGGAGATATCACCTCACACCTGTCAGAATGACTATCATTAAAAAGAACACAAATAACAAATGTTGGTGAGGATATGGGGAAAAGGGAATCCTCCTACACTGTTGGTGGGAATGTAAATTGGTGCAGCCAACTGTGGAAAATAACATGGAGATTTTTCAAAAAACTAAAACTAGAAGTACCATATGACCCAGCAATTCCACTCCTGGGTATACATCTGAAAAAACCAAGAACACTGTTTGAAAAGATACTTGCCCCGATGTTCACAGCAGCAATATTTATAAGTGCCAAAGCATGGAAGCAACCTAAGTGTCCATCAACAGATGAATAGATAAAGATATGGTATATATATACACAATGGAATACTACTCCGCCATAAGAAATTTTGCCATTTACAGCAACATGGATAAACTTGGAGGACATTATGCTAGGTGAAATAATTCAGATAGAGAAATACAAATCTAAAAAATACAGCAAACTAGTGACTAAAACAAAAAAGAAGCAGACTCACAGATAGAACAAACTAGTGGTTAACAGTGGGGAGAGGGAATGGGCAGGGGCAATATAGGGTTAAGGGATAAAAATAAGGGGTTTTTATGGGACTATATGAAATCATGTGTGTGAAACTTTTGAAAATTATAGAGCACTATAGAACTGGAAGAATCATTCAATAAATAAAAGTTAAAAAACATTTATGCTAAAATTTATACTCTTTCCACTTGACAATAATGCCTCACATTGTACATTATTCAAAGACTTTGTTGTCTGTTTCTGCTACTAGATACTAAATTTCCTGGAGGTAGCAACTCTATATTCTTTGGTACTATAAATAAAATATCAATTACATTATCCAAGCTATACCAGGCTTCAAATATCTATATGTTTAATCAATAAATGAGTGCATTAATACATAAATCCTTCAAAAAGTAGTCAGAAAGTAATGTACTCTAGCACAAATTCAATTTTCAATGTCGTTTACTAGAAATCCAAAAGAATTTTATTTAAGATATCCAGAAAAATTAAACTCATGATAATTATCTCCCCATTAATCCTCACAAATACATTAATTTGCTTTCATTAAAATAATTACTGACATTAAAACAATTACTGATAGGTAGGATATTTAAAAGATTTGTAATAATATATAATATTTATATTTTATAAAATGTTAAATTATAAACATATGTTTCCATCCAATAAAATTTTAAATCCAAGTCCTAAACATTTTATTTTTGTTCAGAAATTTATATTTGTGAGCTATAGTAAGAATGGGGTTTATGACAAAGATAATGGCTATTTTCACCTATAGTTTGTCATAGAGTAAGGAAAAAAAAGAATGGTACTAAATTTTTTTTTTAGTATCTATCAAATATCAACTCCCAACTTTTATTAACACTATTTGGGGACTAACTTGAGAGATTAACAAATTTTCTCAAGGCCTTACAATTTAGAGAGAGAAGGTGACTGGATTTAGATTCAAGTTGACTTGGCCTAAAGATCTACAAGATAATGTGTCCAAAGGATGAGAAAAAGAAGAATGGAAGTGAAAGAAGGAAAAATGTAAAGGAGGGAAATATAATAAAGAGATAGAAAGTTCAAAGGTCAAAATATTGTTTTCTACATTTAACCTGTCTGCTCTTTAAAATTCTTTGCCAGTCTAAATTACCAACTTATTTGTATTACATTCTCCCTAATGACAAATTAAATAATATTACCATTCTTAATAAAATAAGAAAAAAATGAAAAAGAAGAAAAAAAAGATGAAGGGTGACAAATGGAAAGGCAAATCTATTCTAATGGTTAATATCTCACTACAAACATAATTAAAGATAAAAGTTCTTTACATTCACATGGCCCCCTGTAAGTTACAGCTATAGTTCTTGTTTCACAATTTACAATGTGAAGTTAGATAGAAGTCCTATCCATGGAGATACTTCATTAGTGATGATGCAGTATGTTATGACACATACAAAATATAGCCCAGGGACTTGGTAGTATAGAAATACAGCAAAAATAGTCAAATCAGAATTATTTTATCCACTTTTCTTTATTAGCATTACTAATTTACTTCAACCACCATAAATAGCATTATTTCCTCATTAATATATCAAAAAATACTGACATGATACCTGACTAGGGTAGAAAGTAAGAAGTATTTTGTCAGCATTCTGGAGTTGGTAAAATACTGACAGATACGTAAAGTGAAATTACTAAAATTATGTTTAAATTCATCAAAATTCATTTTTCCAGTGAATATACTTAAATAAGGTATGACCTGAGATTATCTGTTTTCAGAATAAAAATGTTAACTGATCGTAGCCACGTCCCCCTCCAAAGAAATCAACAGGTCCTTTTTAAAAAAATTTAATTGCTGTGAAATATTACTTAAAATGCAGTTGAAAAGAAATTTTATCCTCAAGCACTTTGGGTAAACTCTTAAGCTGTGAATTTAATTAGTCTTATAATACTCTTAATGGATGAACATTGTGGAGGTTTATACCATCTGAACTTAAGCAGTATGAGAAAAACACTTGGACTATTATTTAATTTCAATTTGATGAGATAGCAGTTGGGTTCAGATATTTATAACATTTTCCACTCCACTTTTCTTTGCACCTGAAGGCTTTAATAATGCTGATTTTCTTGTGTTATTTAAAAATATATTTTATTTCCGGTACTATATAAGACAAAAATGAGCTAATTAACTTTAACGGAGCCCATTATTAGGAAACAGAAAAGTCAAGTATCTAGATGAACTTGTTGAAAGTTGTATGCTCATTTTGTAATTAAAATAACAAGTCAAAATGTCATAGTTCCACTAAGCTGGAAATATATGCACTACAGAGAGAGAAAGACAGCATTTTCATGCACAGTCAGTTCAAGCATGTGTGAATACATTGATTGATTAATGTAATCAAAACCAATGCAGTTAAAAAGAAAATCATTCCAATCAGTCTTAACATGACAAAAACTACAAAATATATTGATACAATTTTAAACAAAATGCAATACTTATAGAGAATTGATACACATAGATTTGGATGTATTTTGTGTGCAAGAAGAACAATGATCAGTGATGTTGTAAACAAAAAAGAGATACAAACATAATAGTTGAATCACTGACAGTAGCAGAAAAATAATGATCAATATAACCATGTCTTCTGGGTGTCTGCAAGGGCCCCAAATAGTTGGTTTCAGTATTAAAGAGCTGTGATTGGGTTTTATTATATGCTATGCACAAAATGATCTCACAGCATCATTTATCTAAATCTCATGCTGTCATCCTTTTTCCAAAGTTTCCTGTATCTAATAACCATGTTTGCATTTTTCAGTTATACCATTTCACTTATAATAACAGTTTTCTCCTACGCTCAACAATGAGAATTTTATTTGGTCTTTGGATATGTGCTTCATTGTCTTAATATAAAGAAGAATAAAGTGGAATTTAATGTCTATAGTAGTTGTATATTTCTTTTTTAAAAGTTATATTTCATGATTTAGTCTGTAGAATTTTTTCTATAGAATCATATTATTTTTCTTTTAATTTCCTTTACTCCAGGGAAGATATTTTACCTAAACAGATGAAGTACTATTTAAACCCTTCTCCAAATATACTATTTAACTGTAAAATTAACATCTCTTTTAAAGTTATATGAAGTATGTTCTATATTCTATAATAAAAATAATCAAATTTTATGCAGTGACAAACTTCATGTTCCCTGAGGTTTAATACATTTATTTTGTAAAAATTTGAAACTTTTTAATATATTTAGGGGTTAATATAGTTTTTAAAGGAATAGGCTCATTTCCATTGCTTTTAAAACAAAATTAAGGTAAATGACAATTTTATTCTTATTAATTAAATTGTAGGAATTTATTAGTCAGCTTGAGCTGTCATAACAAATTTCCATAGACTGGGTAGTTTAAACAACAAAGATTAATTTCCTCACAGTTCTGGAGGCTGGAAGTCTGAGACCCAGCATGATCAAGTTGTCTTGGAAGCTCTCTTCCTGACTTATAGACAGTGCCTTCTCACTGTGTCCTTACATGGAAGAGACAGAGCTCTTATAAACTGACTAATACCATCCTGAGGACCCCACCCTCATCACCTCATCTAAATCTGAATATTTCCTAAAGGCCCCACCTCCAAACACCATCACATTGTGAGTTAGAGCTTCAACATATGAAATTTGATGGGCAAGGGGGAACACAATTCAGTCCATAGAATTAAGTTTTATATTCAGAACTCTCAAATCTGAAACATGTATAAGAAATATATGTAAATGACCAAAGGGTTAAAAATTTGCCTTCAAATGACTATCATGTAATCCATAAACACTGTACAAAGAAAGTAGCTGGGGAAAAAGAGTTGTTTACATCAAAATCTATAGAAATTCCAAAAAAATTAAATCATTATAACGCCTACATTTACATACCATTTTATTGATATCAAAGTGCTTTCAAAGATATTGTCATTTTTACGTATCTAAAGTGACAAACCTGCTTTAGACTTTTTCATTTTTTTATTGATATTCACATTTCAAAAAGTCTGTTTCTTAGGATTATAATGTTGTTTGTGGTTACCTAAATTCCAAAGAAATAAGTAGACAAGTCCCTTGCTCTGAATCTTTACTGTTTCAAAGCTGACATTAATATAACCTGTCATATTAAAGGACATTTTGAGTTGAGATGAAAAGAGCCAAGCAATTGTCTTACTAAATATCTCCCAGAATAATCCTCTCTTGTGCAGATGACAAACTGAACTGAAGTTCCAGTTCTGAGCAGAAGCCTATTCTTCATAACATATAGGTCAAAATGATAATTTTTACCTAAAAATTCACACTTTACACAAAATATTAGTCTCTGTTTCTTTCATGGTTATTTTATTTGATGTATTTCTGTGGAAGCTTAATATCCCTTGAAAGAGTATATATCCATTTCCATTTCCTTATATCTGAATAATTTAAATATTTATAGGCAGAAAGAAAATTGACAAATACAAATAATCAGCCCTAAACAATATTACATTTCAATAAGTCGAACATGTGGACTTTCTTCAGCTGCTCTTCACAGATTCTGTACTTATCATTATCAGCAAACACTTTATTAGTATAAATTATTTTACATCAGTGACTCTCTTTACCATAGGATTGTAAGTTGATCTATGACTTGAAACTTTAATGCTCTCTCTGAAAAGAAAGGTCATTTTGGATACTTTTTACCATATTGTGATTCTGATGGAACTAGGAAATAATGTAATCCAATTAAAGAAACAAAATGATTGGAGCATGTATTTTAAAGGTTCTTTTGTGGAAGTATTAATGTAAAGAGAAGAATCATCATACTTCCATTTATTTTCTAAGAAGGATTAAAGACATAAAGTAGCTGGCTCATTTGAAAGTCATTCTGATTCTTAGAAAATGCATGAATCACACAATTTAATTTACAAAGTCTGAAATGCTGTCATGCTAATACTTTATAGTGGATAACCCTATTTCTAGATAAATAAAACTGCTTGGAGTACATTTTGATTTAATAATAGTTGAGAAGGAGTAAAAAAATCTAGAAACGTTAAGTTTACTAATTTATGTTTCTAATCAAATTGTCTTTAATCTTTGTTGTTTTTACAAGGTCATTACATTAATAAATGGGGCAGGAATAAGAGGTAATAATTATTAAGTTAACTGCAAAAATGAATGAAATCGTGTGTCAAAAGCAACAGATTTACGCTTTTTGCACCCCTAGCACATTCATGAAAACAATGGTTTAAAGATGATCAAAGTGGTCTTTTATTTTAGAAGATAGTATTAAAAGTGAAAGATTATTTCATTATATTCCATTATATTTTTGTATAAATAATAAAACTCGAATTTTGTCAAAATTCAAATTTCTTGATTAAAATAATTATGTAGCTATTGAAGTGACTTAAATTGTCTTCCTTCCCTATTGTTTTGCCTGTCTCTGTCCTCCAAGCTCATTCGTTTTTATCATGAACACTCTCTTAGAGCCCCTTCAAGACTTGAAAGTCATGTAGGAAAGTGCTTTTATTAAAGAAAGTAAGCAATGCTATGGGATTTTCTTGGCAATTCCTGATCTGAGATACCCTGAGTGTAACACAGGTTTGGATGACAATTCGAGGAGCCAAAACACTGCCAAACCTAATGTAAATTTTCTTGTGTGGTTTTCAATTTATATTTAACAGATGTTAAATTAATTTACATGAAAACAAGTAGGACAGGGTCAAGATAACTGCAAAAGAATCATAACAGAATTTGCCATATTTTGATTCTCAGAATTCTGACTGTGGGATGGGCCCACGGTGTGACACTGACCAGTTCATCTTTCCTCTCAAGATGTTTCCTGGCCTTTACATTGGGATGGAAACATCTAACTCATTAGATTGCTATGAAGATTGAACGGTACTATCATGAGGTTGCAAGGAAGAAGACACACACTCACACACACACACACACACACACACACGGCTGGAAATAAGCAAAGACAAACAAACAAACAAAACCCCTTGCTGTACTTGAAAGCTAAATATTCTCATTTGAAAAATTTTAAAATATTGCTCTTCTGCATGCCAAATTTTAAGAATGGCATTCCCCTATTATGTGCCTGATAGTGAGAAAGGCTTTTGCATGTGTTGTGTCATTGAATTTTCAAATATGCAGAAACTGAGACTTTAGATATGCTAAGACACCTGAGACAAAACAGAAGAGACAGAGCCAAGGTTCCTAGAGCAATGCCCAACAAATAACAAGTGCCCTCTATCATTGTGGTGTATGGACTTTAATTAGGCAGTATGCGGTCTTGTTTTCAGCTATTGGCAATCACAAAAATTGCATCTCAGTATTCTTGCACTGAAGTAATACAGTACCATAGAGATTATACATGCACTACTGAGCATTAAATATTACTACCTCAAATGTGTATCAAATATTCAATTTTTATCCCCTTTCATAAGTGGTAAGCTGTAAAATAAAACAGTTTGGAAGTGTCTACATGGAAAAAAAAGTGGAAAAGAAAATCAGTCAGAAAAATGTACTATTTTAACACTACCAAATCCCTGGTCTGAATCTTAGAATAGATGGAATGCAAGGAAGGCAAATTATTTTATCATCTACAGAGTGTCCACATTTTGTGACATCATTTATTACTAATATGTATTTGAGTTAATAGTATAAAACTTGCAAGATTAAAACATGAATTATTGATCTCCTATGTATCCCTTCTAAGAGTCATCAATTAAGGTGTTGGTTTACAAATGCATTTTCCCCATGAATTACGGAAATTTTACATGTCAACTCTTGATCCTATGAGGGCTAAATAGAATTTATATTATCAACTCTGGATATCTAAAATACATTGAAATTATTTGTTTAAGAGAAAAAGTAATGACAGGCAAAGTCTAGATTTCACAGAAAGGAAAGGGAGGGGACATGAAAATTGACATGGCCCAACTCAGGTACCAGGAGAGTCAAAGGTCCTGAAACTCAGTATAAAGCAGGAGTGGTATCAGGCAGCTTAATTTTCTATCACCAATTTTTGGTGTGTTTTACAGAAAATCCTGTTTGGCTCATGAAATGGCCAGATCCTACTGGCTTACAACTTCACAGAGTTCTTGGACTCATCAGTGTAGCATGGAGGAAGCAAAGCATCCTTAGATTATGAGTTCCAGAATTTCTGGCACTCTAAAACCACAAGCTCTATTCATCTGGCATATGGCTGGCTGGATTGGAGCTTCATCCTCAGGGACATTCCCTTTTCTCTAGAATTCTTAAATGAGATTCATGAGATCAACTTATATTTTTCATTCCATTCTGGTCTTGTTCATTTCCACTACTGAATCCATATAATTTTATTTCATACCATTGTTATTACATCCAGTATTCTCTTATTTAGAGAAAGGGAAATGAGTTATTGCATTTCTCCTTTGTGAGCTGCAGGCAACATTTTGCTTGAACAAAGTTGCCTCCCATTTCTTCAGGTGGTAGACATACTTTTCGTTCAAATGCCAGAAAAAATACAACCTTATTATAACTTTTGTATTGTATGTAGTCCTCCATCATTATTTCTTCTGTAGATATTAATTATAGTATCATTATATTTAAATATTATTTCCTTCTTTCTTTTTTTAAAATATTTTGCCTTACCAGCTGTGTTTTTTTTAACATATTTATTGGAGTATAATTGCTTTACAATGTTTTGTTAGTTTCTGCTGTATAACAAAGTGAATCAGCTATATGTATACATATATCCACATAACTCCTCCCTCTTGTGTCTCCCTCCCAACTTGCCTATCCCACCCCTCTAGGTGGTCACAAAGCACCGAGCTGATCTCCCTGTGCTATGAGGCTGCTTCCCACTAGCTATCAGTTTTACATTTGCGTCTTTATTCCCGTCCTGCCCCTAGGTTGTGTATATATGTCCATGCTTACACTTCCCCCTCCCTGTGTCCTCAAGTCCATTCTCTAAGTCTGCATCTTTATTCCTGTCCTGCCCCTAGGTTCTTCAGAACCTTTTTTTTTTTTTAGATTCCATATATATGTGTTAGCATACGGTATTTGGGTTTTTTATGACTTTTTTTTTTTTTAGATTCCATATATATGTGTTAGCATACGGTATTTGTTTTTCTCTTTCTGACTTACTTCACTCTGTATGACAGTCTCTATGTCCATCTACCTCACTACAGATAACTCAATTTCGTTTCCTTTTATGGATGAGTAATATTCTCTTGTATATATGTGCCACATCTTCTTTAACCATTCATCTGCCGATGGACACTTAGGTTGATTCCACGTCCTGGCTATTGTAAATAGGACTGCAATGAACATTGCGGTACTTGACTCTTTTTGAATTATGGTTTTCTCAGGGTATATGCCCAGTAGTGGGATTGCTGGGTCGTATGGTAGTTCTACTTTTACTTTTTTAAGGAACCTTCATACTGTTCTCCATAGCGGCTGTATCAAATTACATTCCCACCAACAGTGCAAGAGGGTTCCCTTTTCTCCAAATCCTCTCCAGCATTTATTGCTTGTAGATTTTTTGATGATGGACATTCTGACTGCTGTGAGGTGATACCTCAGTGTAGTTTTGATTTGCATTTCTCTAATGATTAGTGATGTTGATCATCCTTTCACGTGTTTGTTGGCAATCTGTATATCTTCTTTGGAGAAATGTCTATTTAGGTTTTCTGCCCATTTTTGGATTGGGTTGTTTGTTTTTTTTTGATATTGAGCTGCATGAGCTGCTTGTATATTTTGGAGATTAATCCTTTGTCAGTTGCTTCATTTGCAGATATTTTTTCCCATTCTGAGGGTTGTCTTTTCGTCTCATATATAGTTTCCTTTGCTGTTGAAAAGCTTTTAAGTATCATTAGGTCTCATTTGCTTATATTTGGTTTTATTTCCATTTCTCTAGGAGGTGGGTCAAAAAGGATCTTGCTGTGATTTATGTCATAGAGGGTGCTGCCTATGTGTTCCTCTACGAGTGTTAGAGCGGCTGACCTTACATTTAGGTCTTTAATCGATTTTGAGTTTATTTTTGTGTATGGTGTTAGGGAGTGTTCTAATTTCATTCTTTTACATGCAGCTGTCCAGCCTTCCCAGCACCACTTACTGAAGAGGCTGTCTTTTCTCCGTTGTGTATTCTTGCCTCCTTTTATGTGCGTGCCTCCTTTTATGTGCGTGTGTTTATCTCTGGGCTTTCTACCCTGTTCCATTGATATATATTTCTGTTTTTGTGCCAGTACCATATTGATGACTGTAGCTTTGTTGTAGAGTGTGAAATCCAGTAGCCTGATTCCTCCAGCTCCGTTTTTCTTTCTGAAGGTTGCTTTGGCTATTCGGGGTCTTTTGTGTTTCCATACAAACTGTGAAATTTTTTGTTCTACTTCTGTGAAAAATACCATTGGTAGTTTGATAGGGATTGCATTGAATCTGTAGATTGCTTTGGGTAGTATAGTCATTTTCACAATATTGATTCTTCCAATCCAAAAACATGGTATATCTCTCCATCTCTTTGTACTGTCTTTAATTTCTTTCATCAGTGTCTTATAGGTTTCTGCATACAGGTTTTTGCCTCCTTAAATCGGTTTATTCCTTGGCATTTTATTCTTTTTGTTACAATGGTAAATGGGAATGTTTCTTTAATTTCTTTTTCAGATATTTAATCATTGGTGTATAGGAATGCAAGAGATTTCTGTGCATTAATTTTGTATCCTGCTACTTTACCAAATTCATTGATTAGTTCTAATAGTTTTCTGGTAGCATCTTTAGGATTCCCTGTGTATAGTATCATGTCATCTGCAACCAGTAACAGCTCTACTTTTTCCTTTCTTGTTTGGATTCCTTTTATTTCTTTTACTTCTCTGATTGCTGTGGCTTAAATTTCCAAAACTATATTGAATAACAGTGGTGAGAATGCACAGCCTTTCCTTGTTCCTGATCTTAGAGGAAATGGTTTCAGTTTTTCACCATTGAGAAGGATGTTGGCTGTGGGTTTGTCATATATGGCCTTTATTATGTTGAGGTAAGTTCCCTATATGCTTACTTTCTGGAGAGTTTTTACCATAAATATGTGGTGAATCTTGTCGAAAGCTTTTTCTGCATCTGTTGAGATCTTATGGTTTTTCTCCTTCAATTTGTTAATATGATTTATCACATTGATTGATGTGTCTATATTGAAGAATCTTTGCATTCCTTGGGTAAACCCCACTTGATCATGGTGTATGATCCTTTTAATGGGCTGTTGCATTCTGTTTGCTAGCAGTTTGTTGAGGATTTTTGCATCTATGTTCATCAATGATATTGACCTATAATTTTCTTTTTTGTGACATCTTTGTCTGGTTTTGGTATCAGGGTGAGGGTGGCCTCATAGAATGAGTTTGGGTGTGTTCCTCACTCTGCTATATTTTGGAAGAGTTTGAGAAGGATAAGTGTTAACTCTTCTCTAAATGTTTGATAGAATTCCCCTGTGAAGCCGTCTCGTTATGGGCTTCTGTTGGTTGGAAGATATTTAATCACAGTCTCAATTTCAGTGCTTATGATTTGTCTGTTTATATTTTTTATTTCTTCCTGGTTCAGTCTCAGAAGGTTGTGCTTTTCTAAGAATTTGTCCATTTCTTCCAGGTTGTCCATTTTATTGGCATATAGTTGCTTGTAGTAATCTCTCATGATCCTTTGTATTTCTGCACTGTCAGTTGTTACTTCTAGTCTTTCAGTTCTAATTCTATTGATTTGAATCTTCTCCCTTTTTTTCTTGTTGAGTTTGGCTAATGGTTTATCAATTTTGTTTATCTTCTCAAAGAACCAGCTTTTAGTTTTATTGATGTTTACTATTATTTCATTCATCTCTTTTTCATTTATTTCTGATCTGATATTTATGATTTCTTTCCTTCTGCTAACTTTGGGTTTTTTTTATTCTTTTTTCTCTAATTGCTTTAGGTGTAAGGTTAGGTTGTTTATTTGAGATTTTTCTTGTTTCTTGAGGTAGGATTTTATTGCTATAAACTTCCCTCTTATATTTGCTTTTGCTGCATCCAATAGATTTTGGGTGGTTGGGTTTACATTGTCATTTGTTTCTAAGTATTTTTTGACTTCCTCTTTGATTTCTTCAGTGAACTCTTGGTTATTTAGTACTATATTATTTAGCCTCCGTTTGTTTGAATTTTTTCAGATATTTTCCTGTAACTGATATCTAGCCTCATAGTGCTATGCTCAGAAAGGATACTTGATACAATTTCTGTTTCCTTTTTTCTATACCTGCCCATCCCTACCTCATCTTCCAAGAAGAAGATAAATTTCAGTTTTCCTTCTCTTAAGGATGGAGGGTCATGACAGAGCATAAAATGAAAGCATCTGTTGGTCTCTCCATGGATATTTCCCACAGTTTATACCTTTTAGGGAGATTATGCTAGTTATATTTAAGGTAAGAAACCACTGCAACAGAAAAGTTGTCTCTGAGGAAAAATCATGATGAATAAGAAGAGTAGTAATGAGAACAGATAATTAGACGGGATTTTTAGGGTGCAATACCATGCTTTCCTGGTTGGATTCTTAGGGACACATTAGATATGTGGAGTGTGAGAACAAAGGAGTCTTTACACTACTTGCTGGGTTAGAGACCAAAGATGACAATAATACTGTAGAAGAAGGAACAATTGAGTGAAAGCTTGGCTCCTCACTGTGGGGTCATTGACAGCTTACATGTATCAATGAACATGTAAGGGGGCCAGTTCTTCCCTGTCCAAGCACACTCATAGTCTTGGGTCTACTTGTGCTCCTAGGATTTTGTCACAACTCCAAGGAAAAGAGGGAATACAGCACAAAAATGATCAAGATTACACTTTTCCTTCCTGATGGAATAGAGATTCAAAACACAAATTGAGTTCTGCTCTAATAATATTTGTTCTTCTAATGTATCTCTCTCTCTCTCTCTCTCTCTCTCTCACACACACACACACACACGATATAAACCTCTTGAAGTCACAAGCTACATCTTAATCATTTTTTCTTTGCTTGTCTGATTTCATCAATAAATGGATCAGATGTGATAAACTAACTATTAATTATTAGTTGAGAAACAGATTTCCATTATATGTTGTTTCATGGACAATATTATTTGGAAATACCTTAATAGGTTTCCCTTGTCCCTTACCTCTATTCTATGAGTCATTATTGGAAAACACTTCTTTTAAATGTATAGTTCAAAACTTCAGCACTTGATTTCCAATAGTGCAATGAAATGAAGTACTGGAGATATTCTAAGTCACCTTCCTGACAGTGCTTTAGAGAAATTGCTGATAAAACATAGAAAAGACTAAAAATATTTGCATCTATAAAGGAGATTGAGAAATGTACATATCTATTATAAATTAAATATATTTTTAGAATTATGGTTTTACTACTAGGCATTGAAAAAAAGACTGTTTTAATTTTTTATAAACTTAACTATGATTCTGTAAAACCTCAGCAAGAACAAAAGTTTTAGTAATAGTTGATGGCTCCTAGAAGTTCAGAGGGTAATTATTAAAACGTATTTTAAACTTAAAATAGCTATTGAACTTTATACTTTAAGTAGTGTTATAAATTATAATCTGATATGACTTTTTTTTTTTTTGCTTTAAACTAAATTCTTAACCTATGAGTGATGGAGGCTTTGACCAGAACAATCTCAAATAGCCTTGAGGCTGTTTTATAAGATGTCTAATTCCCACAAGGGCTCATTGTAATTTCAACACTGCAGTATGAAGAGCTGCTGTCACTGCTGTGACCCTCTGGGGTACTTTATTTTAACTTGACCTCTTGTCAGAAGACGTATTCCACTCTCTTTTTTTCTCTTTAATAATGTGAAGTTATGTCTAGGTTACATTGGCCTAATTAAAGCCAAAAGAATACGAGCAACAGCAGCTCTATTTTGCTGAAGCTCTCACCTTTTCCACACCTTAAGTAATAACTGTTCTTATTCTCTTGTCCTACTTGACCACACTTAGTTATGTTAATAATCATTATTTATAAATTTCAAAAGATGTTTATAATGAAATTTTAAAGTTCTTAATATTTTCTTCTGCAGTTGTTTACCATACAAAAAGATAAACTGGTACCATGTGCAACTTGAATTAAATTAAGTGAAATAAATTTTATTTAAAACCATGATTTATAGCAGAGAGACTTTACTTGTGATAACCATAATCAGAGTGATAGCCAAAATCAGATGCTAGGAAAAATATAGTGGATTATTTTTTATTACAATGAAAACATATTAAATATCTGCTACTTATGATTCTACAGAGCTCTTTGAAAATGGTGAAAGAAATCACATACACAACCCATAGCCTCAAACAGTTTACATTGTGGTGACAACATGAATATGAAATGTCAATGAAAAATATAAGAACACAATTAACTGCTACATTTTCTGATACAGACAATATAAATATTGATTGAAAAGGTTTAAATCAATTCAATGTAACTGTAGTCCAGACAAGATTTGAGGAAAGTTTTGGAAAATGGATAGGATTAGAATAGACAAATGGAAAGAAAAGGACATTGTACATGAGAATAATGAAAGATCAAAAGTGGTGGGTCAGGTAGGAACAGGACTGACTTAAGATATGGTGAGATGAGGAGTTCAGGTTAATTTGGAGGAAAGTGAAGTGAAATTATGGAGGACTTTCAAAACCATGCAAAGAAATATTGACGTAAAAACTAATAATGAAAGATGACAGAATTGTTTAATGGCCTGCTAGTAATAATGATGATGTTGATGAAGTTGCTAGTGATAATATAGAACATTTGTACTACCTGCCAAGCACGGTGCTATGGTTTTACATAACCTCATTTAATCCTCATGACATCTTCTGAGATCAGTAAAATTGTCTTGCCAATTTTACAAATGATGAAATATAAATTGTTTTATGTTATATAGACTCTAAGAGTTGGGATAGAGATTTCACACCAGATGTGTACTAGCACATGTAAATTTCAACTAAAGTTCTTATTAAAACTACAGAAAAACTTAAATAGAAGGTAATTTAGCAGAATTCACAAGAGAAATAAGACTAAATCTAAAATAATTTTATTTGGGTAAAATAAGACATTTTAAGAATCACACATGAAAAAATCATGGCTCATCATTTGTCTGAATTTCATTGTAAATCAGTGTTTCTTGAAATGGAGTCCATTAGTTATTTTAACCTTCATGAATTTGGTTGCTCATTAGATAACCATAATAAAAATAACACAGCATAGATTATTGTGTTTATTTAAGCCAAATAAATCAGAGTATTTTGTCAGTCACAAGAAGAACTATAACATATACTAACAGTACCCACAGTAGCAAGCAGAAGAAATACTTTCCCTTTTACACCTATACAGTGAGACTGAAAAAAAAAAAAAGATTTGAGTGAACATTATGGAGAACCAGAAAATGGGTTTCCACATGCAGTTGATATGACTCTGCTACAACCCTGACCATGAAAACCTGAAGCCTTAGAAGAGCTTGGAAAGTCCTTGGAAAATCTACCTGGACAACTGAAACCATTCTCCCTGTTCCTGGGGAAATTCTCAAGTTTTGTGGAGGAAAAGTTTACCTTTGTAGATTTACTCATCTATGATATCTTAGATCAGAACCTTATGTTTGAGTGCAGGTGACTGGATGAATCTCCAAATCTGAAGAAGGCTTTCATATGCTTTTGTGAAACTTCGGAGAAGATAGTTGTCTATATGCAGTCTGACTGCTTTTTCAAGATGACCATCATCAAGAAGATGGCTCAATGGGGCAACAAGAGTATATGCTGATCAGAGGGCAGATGTGATTGCTTGTTTTGTTCCATCCTGTCTTCTGGGGGGATGAGCTCTAACTTCTCTTTTCTTTTGAATAAATAGCACTTAGGCTAAAAAAACAAACAAATAAAAACTATTATATACTATATATAATTTTATAACGATATATATAATTTTGTAAGTTAATTTACACACAAACATAATATACATATATAACTGATCCAATTATAAGCCTACAACATCCTATTTCTCTGACTGCCTCCCAGAAGTATCCATGATCCTCAGGTAGGTATAAATATTTCCTGCTATACTTGCACATTTTAAGAAGATAATAATGTAATTTAAAATATATGTAATTGCTTTGGAAATTCAAGCTATTACACTAAATATATAATTTTGTAACAACTTTTAGACTTAGCATTACACTTTTGAGATTTTTCATTTGGACTTATGTAAATATAGTTCATATTTTTACTGCTTTTCAATATTCAGTTTATGAAAATCTCAAAGCTTATCTGTATATTTCTCTACTAAGATAGAATTGGGTTTTTTACCCCTATTTTTTCACTTCATCTTGGTATAGTCTTATTTTGCACATTTAATAGAGATACTCTAGGTTTATTGAACTGAAGGAAATATGCATTAACCTCTATTAGGCAATAAAAAATATCACCCAATGTAGATCTAAAGTGTATGAAAGTTTCTGTTTATACTGTTGTGATAAAAATAACTACCCAAATTGAACATATTTGCCACTGTAGATATGAAATGGTAGATCAGAGTTATTCATTGGCCATTCAAATGAGAAAACTGTGAAAATCATTCCATTGTTCCATTTCAGCTTCTTATTTCTTAAATTAACTGTCTTCAACAAGATTGTTTCTCTTTCATTTATTTTGCTTTGGGAAAATTTATTATGTATTATGATGTATCAAAAATCTTATGGAAAATATAATGTAAGATTTGTATTTTACCTTTGGAAGGTGTGTCAGGACTAATTACATCAAATATATTTGTAATGTAAAGTACAGTGGAAAGAAAAATGTTAATTTATTGCATAAAATTTTAAAGGCCAGACATCCACATTGTACCTACATTTTTTAAAAATTGAAGTATATTTGACATGCAATATTATATTAGTTTCAGGTGTACTACTGGTGACTTAACATTTATATACATTACAATTTGTTTACAACAATAAACCTAGTAACCACCTGTCACCATACAAAGTTATTATAGTATAATTGACCATATTCCCTAAGCTCTGCATTACATCCAGTGACATTTATACTATAACTGGAAATTTGTACTCTTAATTCCCTTCACCCTCTCCTCTGGTGACCACCAGTTTGTTCTCTGTATTTATAAGTCTGTTTTTGTCTTTTTGTTTCATTGTTTGTTTTGTTTTTTAGATTCCACATATAAGTGACACCACACAGTATTTGTCTTTCTATGGCTTATTTCACTTAATGTAATACTCTCTAGGTCCATCCATGTTTTAACAAATGGCAAGACATCATTCTTTGTAAGGCAGAGTAATATTCCATGGTGTCTATAAACTACATCTTTTCATTCATCTATTGATAGACACTTAGGTCCATGGACACTTAGCCATATCTTGGCTATTGTAAATAATGCTGCAATGAGCAAAAGAATGCATATATCTTTTCAAATTAGTATTTTCATTTTCTTTGTATTAATACCCAGGAGTGGAATTGCTGAATGACATGGTAGTTTTATTTTTAATTTTTTAAGAAACCTCCATACAATTTCCCACAGTGGCTGCACCAGTTTACATTCCCACTAACAGAGCATGAGGGTTCCCTTTCTTCCACATTATCTCCAACACTTCTTATTTCTTGGCTTTTTGATAATAATCATTCTGGCAGATGTGAGGTGATATCACATTTAAAAAAAATTCAGTATGATCCTTTATTCATAATTCTCATATGTAAATTTGGAAATAATGCCTAAGTTGTTACTGTTAGTTTGTTTTTTCAAAACAAATTGTTTCTAATTTTTGAGGAAACAATACTAGGTATTTTATTCTTTTTGATGCAATTGAAAATTGAATGGTTTTCTTAATTTATCCTTCTGATAGTTCTTCATCAGTGTGTATGAATGCAACAGACTTCTGTATATTAATCTTGTATCTGGCAGCTTTATTAAATTTGTTTATTAATCCTAGTAAATTATTTTTGGTGGAGTCTTTAGAATTTTCTATATACAGGTTTACTTCATTTTATTGCACTTCACCTTATTATGCTTTGCTGGTATGACATTTTTAACCAGTTGAAAATTGGTGTAAGCATAACTTTTGTATGCCCAGGGAAAACAAAAAATTTGTGTGACTCACTTTATTGTGTTAGTTGCTTCATTGCAGTGGTCTGGAACCAAACCTGCAATATATCCAAGGTATATCTGGAATACTTTTTCCATTCCCTCAATCTGTGTGTGTCTTTAGATCTGAAGTGAGTCTCTTATAGGTAGCAATTACATGGGTCTTGTTTTTGTATCCATTTAGTCACCCTATCTCTTTTGATTGGAGTATTTAATCCATATACATTTAAACTAATTATTGATAGGTCTTTTTTATTGTCATTTTTTAATTGTTTTCTTGTTGTTTTTGTAGCCCCTCTATGTGCTTTTCTTATTCTCATTCTCCTCCCTTGTGACTTGACGACTTTCTTTAATATTATGTTTGTATTCCTTTCTCTTTATTTTTTGTGTATCCATTGTAGATTTTTGGTTTGTGGTTACCATGAGATTCATATATGTCAAATGCATATGTAGCAGTCTATGTTAAGCTGATTGGCACTTAAATTGGAACACATTCTAAAATCACTACATTTTTTACTTCCATATTTTATGTTTTCGATGTCATATTTACATCCTTTTATTTTGTGTTTCACTTAGCTAATTATTTTAGATATAGACGATTTTATTACTTTTATCTGCAACTTTCAGACTAGCTTTATAAGTGCAACCACTTACCTTTAACATATGTTTGTCTTTACTCGTGAAATTTTTCTTTCATAATTTTTTTTTTGCTGTTTCTAGTTATAGCCTTTATTTTTCCATTTAAAGTAGTTCCTTTAACATTTCTTGTTAGACTAGTTTGGTGGTGATGAACTCCTTTAGCTTTTCCTTGTCTGGGAAACTCTTTATCTCTCCTACAATTCTGAATTATCATTACCAGGTAGAGAATTCCTGGTTGGAAGGTTTTTCCTTTTAGCACTTTCTTCTGGCCTACATTGTTTCTGCTGAAAATCAACTGATAGCCTTATGGGGGTCCCCTTTATGTGGCTTGTTTTTCTTGTTTTTAAGTTTATCTATCTTTAACTTTTGTCCTTTTAATTATGATATGTTTTGGTGTGGATTTCTCTAGTTTCATCTTGTTTGGTACTCTGTGCTTTTTTTGACCTGAGTATCTCTTTTCTTCTCCAGGTTAGGAAACTTCAGCCATTATTTCTTCAAATAAGTTTTCTGACACTTTCTCTCCTCTTTTTCTGGGACCTCTATAATGTGAATGTTAGTAAACTTGATGTTTTCTCAGAGGTTCCTTAAACTATCCTCAGTTTTTAAATTCTTTTTTCTTTTTGCTGTTCTGATTGGATGATTTTCACTACCCTGTTTTTTAGACTACTGATCTGTTTTGCTCTGCATCCTTTAATCTGATGTTAATTCCCTATAGTGTATTTTTCATTTCAGTTATAATGTTCTTTAGTTCTGATTGGTTCTTTTCGTATTTTATATATTTTTTGTTATTGAAGTTATCAGAGTTCTTCCATTTTTTTCTCCCAAGTTCAGTGAGCATCTTTATGACTATTATTTTGAAATTTTTATCTGGTAAATTGCTTATCTCAGCTTTGCTTATTTCTTTTTCTGAGGGTTTTTCTTTCTCTTTTGTTTGAATGGTATTCCTTTGGCTCCACATTTTGCCTAACTCTCTGTGTTCATTTCTATGTAATAGGTATATCATCTGTATCTCCCAGTTGTAAAATAGTAGGTTTATGTAGGTGTTCTTTTGGGTCCAGTGGTGTAATCCCCTCTGGCCAACAGAGCCAGATGGTCCAGTGATGTCCCCTGTGTGGGCTGCATATTCCCTCTTGTTGTGGTTGGGCTACAACTGCTGTGGGTGCACTGGTGGGTGTGGTAAGGACCCCAGGGTAGCTAACCCATTTGTGAGTTCTATAAACAGGCTAATCAGAGAACTGGTTCCTGACCCAGCTGGCTGAGTGGTCTGGCCAAGACTGCTATGGACACCCTGTTGTGTGGCATTGGCCCCCCAGAGTAGGAGATGCTCTGGAGGTGCACAGGCATTGGTGGGGGCTGCCCACCAGGTGGGGTGGGTTGGAAACTTCTTTGCGGGGGCAGGTGCCACATGCAGGTTGGGCAGGGCAGGTCCTCAAAAGAAACAGGAACAGAACACCTGTTGTTAGCTAGGTTGATGGAGAATGACAAAGAGACAACTGCCAGTGACAGGCCAGCTATGTGGAAGAAGAGTAAAATGAAATGGTGCCCACTAGCACTTCTGTCTCTGGAGAAAGTTCCACCAGATCCTTGCCCTTTCAGAACCTGCCCTAAAATTAGTTAATGACTGTCTTTTTCTTACCATCCAGGCGCTTTTCAAATTGCTGCCTCTGAGCTTGGACTTGGAGCAAGTGAGTTTGTGTGTGAGACCTTCAAAAGCAGAGTCTGTTTCCTACATCCTTCCAACTCACCTGGACATAAACTCTGTTGATTTTCAAAGCCAGATGATATGGCTCTTATTTTCCTGGTGTATGTCTCCCAAACTAGGGACCCCAACATGGGGCTCAGACCCCTTGCTCCTCAAGGGATACTTCCTCAGTTGTGATATCCCTTCCACTTGTGGTCTGCTACTCTGGGGATGTGAGCTCTGACTAGACTGCTTCTCTGCTCCTCCTACCTATCTTGATGTGGCCTTCTTTTTATACCCTTGGTTGAAGAAAAGCTGTCTGCTTATCTTCAGGTTATTCTCAGAGATACCTGTTTTGTATGTTTTGGTGTGTCCATGGGAGGAAGTGAGCTTAGAATCTTCCTACTCCACTATCTTCATGCAGACTCCCATGGTAGTTACTTTGGATGTTATTTCAATTTAATTTTGTATTAAACCTCTAGGCTATGCATTACTACTGACGTTTTGCTGATGATGGCACTGAGGTTCAGAGATGCTAAGTAACTTGTCAAGGGCTTTGTATCTATGAAGTAGAGGAGAAATATCTCATACACATTTTATTTGACTCTATAGTCCATATCTTTTATAACAAAACAATAATCACACTTTTAACTCTTTAAAAATTATTTAAATAGATTAGTCAACTTGAACCCCATTTACTTATAGGAATAACTAAGGTATGTTTATTAACTCTAATTCATGGTATTACATATAAGTGGAATCTTTTCTTAAAAGTTGAACTCGTAAAAACAGAGAATAAAAAATGGTTGCCAAGGTCTCAAGGAGGGAAAATAGGGAGAGGTTAGTAAAATGGTATAGACTTTCATTTATAAGATGAATAAGGTCTGAGGATCTAATGTATAACAAGGTGAGTACAGTTGATAACACTGTATTATATAATTGAAATTTACTAAGAAAGTAGAACTTAATTATTCTCATTATATAAGAAAAGAAAGGTGTAAATATATGAGGTGATAGATGTATCAACTCAATGGGGGGAATCCTTTCACAATGTATATGTACATGAAATCATCATGTTGCATATTTTACATATCTTATGACATTATTTGTCAATTATACCTCAATAAAACTTGAGAAAATTGGAAAACAGGAGTTAGAAATAATTTTTCAAAGTTACTGGCAAAAGTGAAATTAGAATTTACATATTCTAACCCTTGTCCAGTATTTCTTCCATTGAACTTACCTGAAGCTTAAAATAGACTAATAGATTGACATAAATTGGCATCAGTGATTCATATACTAATATATTGCTGACAACATACTTTTCACTAAGCCTTGAATGTATAATATATTCTATGTGGGTGAATTATATTATTTAGCCTTGATACTAATATGTTTGAACCCATATTATTAATGGTTTTCCTTAATGGACATTATATGAATTATATGTGTATATATATATATATGTATTAACATTTACTTTAATTTCAGAGAGGTATAGAAATTTTGGTAAATACTAATTTTTAAATTAAAAGTACTCTTTTAACAAGAGAGCTTTACATTAAAAGAGAAAGATTTACAAATCTGGAGATTAATGGTAAAAAATAAAAAGAATCAAATAAAGTAAATGAAAATTATATATGCCAGAAAAAAGAGTGTAAATTACTCAACTAAACCATTCTCATACTTCAGATAAAATTCTGAGGCTCAAATAAGTTATGTGCTTTCCCTTTTATATAATGAATTGATGGAAGATTGAGAACTTAGTCTTCTGAATTTTAAGTAAAAGGATCTTTTAACACATATTGGTTTTGCTTTGTTTCCCATTCAGCTTTCCCATACTGAGACTTGTATGTTTCTTAAATACTGTAATATTATAACTAATACAACCAGTTAGTACATTTTCCCCTGGTTAAGTAAGTTGCATAAAATAATTTTCAGTGGCATGTTACCCACTCACCAGATCAGCCACTCCATTTTCCAAGATGTCCTAGGAACATTGGGAATTCAGGACATGTTAAGCCTTTAAATAACACTCATACAAATAATAGAGTCATGGGAAATGCTGCATATGGAAATGAGAGCAACCCATTTTCATTCTTGATAAAGAAAAATATTCCAATTATTGGGTATGAGGTGGGGTTTGCCAACTGAGTCAAATCCAACAGACTTGGATTTGAATCCTGACTAATCTTAATTGTTCTACATCTGGCCATTGCTTGATTTTTATGTTGTTCCCTATGCTTATCTGTAAAACTGGGTTATTAATGCCTCCTTGCAAGGTGGCTGTAAAGAGATTAAATAAGATAACATATCTCATTAGTATAGAAATATAGTAGGTGCAGAACAAAGTAAGAGTGGGTTGTTTTCGTGAGAGTCTTGGAGCAGTTCAGATATTTCTTTCAACCTCTCCCACAGTTGAAACATCATCTCTCTCTCTCTCTCCATTCCCTCTTGGCTCCAATTCCTTGATCATGCAAAGTTGTGATTACATTGTTTCTTATATTTGAGAAAATCACCCTGGCTACGATAACTATTTAGTCTGTTTCACATGCAGAGCAAAAGAGACCTACCATGGTATTGATATATGTGCTGCCAGGGGAAGAGGAGTTGGATTTAGTTGCTTCTCATAACCTCTGGGTTATTCAAACACATCTGGCCCCTCAATATTCTAATAGTCTTTGATTTGTTAAAATCAACATATTTCAGTGCAATAATTTCAAATACTCAAAGCTATTTTTCCATTATTTTTTAAGATACATTTTTTTTCAAAATACCTTTCAAAATGTGAGGACATATTCAAAGAGCATTCACAGATGACTGTTAGTTACTTTTTCAATTTTCTTGTTGCAGTTTACAAATACAAAAAAAAAAAAAAAACACCTCTGGATTCTACTTTAAAAGTTGAGAAATGTATTGTTTGGGAGAGGAGTTTCATGTGCATTTTCTAATTTTTCACTTCTTGTGTTTCTGCCATTCAGCATGTCTTGAGATTATATTTATTTTATTTTGATGCTCTTGAAATATGCATGTAATTTAATACATATAACAGGTGTTTCTAATTGTAAATCCTTCAGTTACATTTTTTTCAGTTATATTTTAAAAATGATGCTTAGTTTAAAATGTATTTAATTTCACTAATGTCTTTTACTATTTAAAAGATGCATATGTAGGAGGTGACACAAAATATAAATTATAACTTTGGTGAAAATATATCCTTGTCCTTCAATTATTTTCCACATGATATTATGTTTATAAACTAGGATATTGCTGATCAAGAATTTTAATTGGCAAGGCAATTCTCTATCTGAGAATACCATTTTTTTCCCCAACCTTTGGTTTGAAAATCACTAAACATTTTTAGTTCACATTCACCACATCCTGAAACTCCATGATTATTTTGAAGGTGTGGGAGAAGCAATTTGAGGAAGTGTTATTCTGACCAAACTTCATCCTCATTTAATTTTGACATGTTTGAAGGCTGCTTCATCTCTACTCATTTAAAGCTATTGGATTTGATTTGTATTTTCAAGCACGGCTCTGCAGAGTTTTGTTTTCAAATTCTGAAGAAAAATCGAACCCACCAGACTTTGAAAATCAACAGTAGACATAATAAAATCCTTCAGTGTCTCTCCACAGCCTTCAAGATAAAATCCCAGCTCCTTAGTATGGCAAGAAAGCTCTCCCTTTATGACTCAGAAACAACTCAATTTCTCCCACCCCTGAGCAAGCCATTTTCTCATCCACAGATGATGACTTATGGTTCCCAAACACACAAATCTGTCTTCACTCCTACTCACAATACATTCTTTTCCCAACCAGTTTTATCCTATCAACTCCTCCTCATCAGTGGAGAAATTAATTAAAATTAATAAAGTCCTTTATGCTTGAATGCTGTAGCAAGACAGAATCCAAAGATGGTCACATAAAAATCAAGCTATGGAAACAAAGAGATCCCCTTCTCAATATTAAAATGGAACTTCATTCCATAAATCTATGGGATTTCTGGGCACTTTCTCATCTAGAGTTCACACTGACCAGAGCAGTTTTTACTTTGAATCTTAAATGGATATCATGTGGCATAGTTGGTACTCAATACACTTGAGATTGAGTACTTCAGAAAGTTCTATATTAAGAGCACTGGCGGAAACACTCTAAATAAAGTTAAAAAAAAAAAAGTCTCAAATGGGAATCTACAAAATTGTGTTAACCAGTTGAGAACTATTATATTATGTGGATTAACCCACCTGCTCCAATGCTGATATGTAGAGAAAAGATTCTTTTGTGAGGTTTTTGTTGTTGTTGTTCTTTTGTTTTGTTTTGTTTTGTTTAAGGGGTTCATAGAGGAAGAAGAAAAAACAATTAGACTGTAACAGTTAACATTTCCAGCTCAGAGAGGGCAAACTTCAGGAAAAGATGGTAGTATTGAAAATGGACAAAAATGGACAGATTTACAATACAAAATTTGAAATCTTTATTGATGGATTCATTTGAGGGAGATAAAGTAGGTAGAGTAAATAAAGATGACTTCCACATTTCTTGCTTGAGCAGTGGGATGAAGGCAGTGTTATTTTCTGGGATGTAAAAGACTGAGGTGAAAATAGGATTTGGAGAAGAAAAGAGATTACGAAAATTGGAAGTTAGTTTAACCACTGTGAACAATGAGTATATCAATAAGCATAAGGAAAAAATAGTTCATAAAATGAATCAACTTTCTATAGTGCTTTATGAGGGCAATGCAAATATCAAATATATTGCTATTGTGGAAATTTATCTCAATGGAAATCAAGAA
Source organism: Physeter macrocephalus (assembly GCF_002837175.3). Classification (NCBI taxonomy): domain Eukaryota; kingdom Metazoa; phylum Chordata; class Mammalia; order Artiodactyla; family Physeteridae; genus Physeter; species Physeter macrocephalus. Next base: position 35,278,591 of record NC_041226.1, on the reverse strand, counting down.
TTCATTTTCTTTAAAAGAGTTGCAACACCCCACCCCGTATTATGCCAGCAAATCATTTCAATATTTTTTGGTAAACTGAATTTTAACATAATCCCAGAACTTCCTATATGAATATCCATGTGATGTGGGGAAAAATAGAATCAATTTGGATCTAGTAATTACAAAATATAACTCCAAAAAATACCTATTAGTAAAACCCATTATGCCGGTAAGGGTTTTGGAAAATTTCTCCAATAGTGCTTTTAATAATGCTTATATGTCTTTGCAAAGCAACATGTTAGATATAGGTTGTAGTCTCTAGTACAAGTTGTTGAGAAATTGTCAAAAATACAGAGCAGCTCATAAAAGGGAATCTTCAAATCAAAGTGACATGTGACATTTGGAATTTAAATTAACTGAAGTGGAAATTATGTACAAAGATCTTGCATATGACTTTTATCAACAAAATATTATTTTAATAATGAAAACAAGGACATTGTAAAGACAGAATAATCGAAAGAGCATAATCTTAATGTCTTTAAACAGTGGTCCCCAACATTTTTGGCACCAGAGACTGGTTTCATGGAAGACAATTGTTCAACGGAAGGGGTTGGTGGGGGGATGGTTCAGGTGGTAATGAGAGCAATGGAAAGTGATGTGGAGTGGCAAATAAAGCTTCACTTGCTAGCCCACAGTTCACCTCCTATCGTGTGGTCAGTGTCCTAATAGGCTGTGGACCAGTAGCGGTCCGTGGCCTGGGATTGGGGATATCTTCTTTAATAGATAGATGAAACACTGTACTGAACAGGAATGAGTCTATAAAATGGAGAATAACTATATCCTCTTCTACTTCATAAAGTATATAAATAACAAATTTTTCATTAATGATAAACTTTGAAAGTCATCTGAATATCCTTGAAGTAATTTCTGATAACCTGTCTAGTGAACCCATTTGTTGTTCCCTGAACAGACTCATTGCCTTTTCTTCTGGATTGGGTTTTGTAGCACTACTAGCTATATTTCCAAAATACTAAGAAATCCTATATAAATAACATGTCAGTGTTATTGTAAGTATATTTATAAAAATGCAATATGTGATGAGGAATTCTAGTGTTTCTACTTGTCAAAAAGAATCTCTTCTAATAAAACCACCAATGAAGCACAAGTTGTTTGGGCTTTTTTGATAGTTTTGTTTTCTTTAGATCAGTCAATCTGACTTAACAGAACTGAATGTGTTACACTTAACATGGACAGGGGAGAGGAACCAAGATGGTGGAGTAGAAGGACATGCTCTCACTCCCTCTAGTGAGAACACCAGAATCACAACTAGCTGCTGGACAATCATCAACAGGAAGACACTGGAACTCACCAAAAAAATACCCCACATCCAAAGACAAAGGAGAATCCACAATGAGATTGTAGAAGGGGCACAATCACAGTAAAATCAAATCTCATAACTGCTGGGTGGGTGACTCACAGACTGGAGGCCACTTATACCACAGAAGTCCACCCACTGGAGTGAAGGTTCTGATCCCCACGTCAGGTTTCCCAACGTGGGGGTCTGGCAACTGGAGGAGGAATCCCTAGAGAATCAGACTTTGAAGCCTAGTGGGAATTGATTGCAGGATTTTGACAGGATTGGGGGAAGCAGAGACTCCACTCTTGGAGGGCACACACAAAGTAATGTGTGCATTGGGACCCAGGGGAAGGAGCAGTGACCCCAGGGAAGATTGAAACAGACCTACCTCCTAGGGTTGGAGGGCCTCCTGCAGAGGTGGGGTGTGGGTGTGGCTCACCGAAGGGACAAGGACACTGGCAGCAGAAGTTCTGGGAAGTACTCCTTGGCATGAGCCCTCCCAGAGTCTGCCATTAGCCCCAACAAAGAGCAGAGGTAGGCTCCAGTATTGGGTTGCCTCAGGCCAAAAAACCAACAGGGAAGGAACCCATCCCCACCCACCAACAATCAAGTGGATTAAAGTTTTACTGAGCTCTGCCCACCGGAGGAACATTCAGCTCTACACACCACCAGTCCCTCCCATCAAGCTTCTTAGATAGTCTCATCCACCAGAGGGAAGAGAGCAGAAGCAAGAAAAACTACAATTGTGCAGCCTGTGGAACAAAAACTACATTCACAGAAAGATAGACAAGATGAAAAGGCAGAAGGCTATGTAACAGATGAATGTACAAGATAAAACCCCAGAAAAACAAATAAATGAAGTGGAGATAGGTAACCTTCCAGAAAAATAATTCAGAATAATGATAGTGAAGATGATGCAGGACCTCTGAAAAACAATGGAGGCAAAGATTGAGAAGATGCAATAAATGTTTAACAAAGACCTAGAAGAATTAAAGAACAAACAAACAGAGATGAACAATCCAATAAATGAAATGAAAACTACACTACAAGGAATCAATAGCAGAATAACTGAGACAGAAAAATGGATAAGTGACCTGGAAGACAGAATGGTGGAATTCACAACGGTGGAACAGAATAAAGAAAAAGAAAGAAAAGAAATGAAGACAGCCTAAGAGACCTCTGGGACAACATTAAATGCAACAACATTCTCATTATAGTGGTCCCAGAAGAAGAAGAGAGAGAGAAAGGACCAGAGAAACTATTTGAAGAGATTATACTCGAAAATTTCCCTAACATGGGAAAGGAAATAGCCACCCAAGTCCAGGACGCGCAGAGAGTCCCATCAAGGATAAACCCAAGGAGAAACAGGCGGAGACACATAGTAATCAAATTGGCAAAAACTAAAGACAAAGAAAAATTATTGAAAGTAGCAAGGGAAAAATGACAAATAACATACAAGGGAACTCCCATAAGGTTAACAGCTTATTTCTCAGCAGAAACTCTACCAGCCAGAAGGGAGTGGCATGATATACTTAAAGTGATGAAAGGGAAGAAACTACAACCAAGATTACTCTACCTGGCAAGGATCTCATTCAGATTTGATGGTGAAATCAAAAGCTTTATAGACAAGCAAAAGCTAAGAGAATTCAGCACCACCAAACCAGCTCTACAACAAATGCTAAAGGAACTTCTCTAAGTGGGAAAAAAAAGAGAAGAAAAGGACCTACAAAAACAAACCCAAAACAATCAAGATAATTGTCGTAGGAACATACATATCGATAATTACCTTAAACGTGAATGGATTAAAGGTTCCAACCAAAGACACAGGCTTGCTGAATGGACACAAAACAAAGACCCATATATATTCTGTCTACAAGAGACCCACTTCAGACCTGGGGACACATGCAGACTGAAAGTAAGGGGATGGAAAAAGATATTCCATGCAAATGGAAATCAAAAGAAAGCTGGAGTAGATATACTCATATCAGATAAAATATACTTTAAAATAAGGAATGTTACAAGAGACAGGAAGGACACTACATAATGATCAAGGGATCAATCCAAGAAGAAGATATAACAATTATAAATATATATGCACCCAACATAGGAGCACCTAAATACATAAGACAACTGCTAACAGCTTAAAAGAGGAAATCGACACTAACACAAAAATAGTGGGGGACTTTAACACCTCACTGACACCAATGGACAGATCATCCAAAATGAAAATAAATTCGGAAACAGAAGCTTTAAATGACACTATAGACCAGATAGATTTAATTGATATTTATCGACATTCCATCGAAAAACGCAGATTACAGTTTCTTCTCAAGTGTGCACAGAACATTCTCCAGGATAGATCACATCTTGGGTCACATATCAAGCCTCAGTAAATTTAAGAAAATTGAAATAATATCCAGCATCTTTCCTGACCACAACATTATAAGATTAGAAATGAATAACTAGGAAAAAACATAAAAACCCCAAACACATTGAGGCTAAACAATACATTACTAAATAACCAAGAGATCACTGAAGAAATCAAAGAGAAAATCAAAAAATACCTAGAGACAAATGACAATGAAAACACTATGATCCAAAACCTATGGGATGTAGCAAAAGCAGTTCTAAGAGGAAGTTTATAGCTATACAAGTCTACCTCAAGAAACAAGAAAAATCTCAAGTAAACAATCTAACCTTACACCTAAAGTAACTAGAGAAAGAAGAGCAAACAAAACTCAAAGATAGCAGACGAAAGGAATCATAAAGATCATAGCAGAAATAAATGAAATAGAAACAAAGAAAACAATAGCAAAGATCAATAAAATGAAAGGCTCATTCTTTGAGAAGATAAACAAAAAATTGATAAACCATTAGCCAGACTCATCAAGAAAAAGAGGGAGAGGACTCAAATCAGTAGAATTAGAAATGAAAAAGGACAAGTTACAACAGACACTGCAATACTACAAAGCATCTTAAGAGACTAGTACAAGCAACTCTATGCCAATACAATGGACAATCTGGAAGAAATGGACAAATTCTTAGAAAGGTATAACCTGCTAAGACTGAACCAGGAGGAAACAGAAAATATGAACAGACCAATTATAAGTAATGAAATTGAAACTGTGATTTAAAATCTTCCAACAAAGAAAAATCCAGGACCAGAGGGCTTTACAGTTAAATTCTATCAATTCATTTAAAGAAGAGCTAACACCCATCCTTCTCAAACTCTTCCAAAAAATTGCAGAGGAAGGAACACTCCCATACTCATTCTATGAGCCCATCATCACCCTGATACCAAAACCAGACAAAGATATTTAAAAAAAAGAAAATTACAGACCAATATCACTGATGAATATAGATACAAAAATCCTCAACAAAATACTAGCAAACAGAATCCAACAACACATTAAAAGGATCATACACCATGATCAAGTATGATTAATCCAAGGGATGCAAGGATTCTTCAATATATGCAAATCAATCAATGTGATACACCATATTAATAAACTGAAGAATAAAAACCATATGAGCATCTCAATAGATGCAGAAAAAGCTTTTGACAAAATTCAACACCCATTTATGATAAAAATTTTCCAGAAAGTGGGCATAGAGGGAACCTACCTCAGCATAATAAAGGCCATATATGACAAATCCACAGCAAACTTCATTCTCAATGGTGAAAAATTGAAAGCATTTCCTCTAAGATCAGGAATAAGACAAGGATGTCCACTCTCCGATCATTATTCAACATAGTTTTGGAAGTCCTAGCCACAGCCATCAGAGAAGCAAAAGAAATAAAAGGGATACAAATTGGAAAAGAAGAAGTAAAACTCTCACTGTTTGCAGATGACATGATACTATACATAGAGAATCCTAAAAATGCCACGAGAAAACTACTAGAGCTAATCAATGAATTTGGTAAAGTTGCAGGACACAAAATTAATGCACAGAAATCTATTACATTCCTATATACTAATGATGAAAATTCTGAAAGAGAAATTAAGGAAACACTCCCATTTACCATTAAAACAAAAAGAGTAGAATACCTTGGAATCAACCGACCTAGGGAGACAAAAGACCTGTATGCAGAAAATGATAAGACACTGATTAAAGAAATTAAAAATGATACCAACAGATGGAGAGATATACAATGTTCTTGGATTGGAAGAATCAATATGGTGAAAATGACTATACTACCCAAAGCAATCTACAGATTCAATGCAATCCCTATCAAATTACCAATGGTATTTTTTACAGAACTAGAACAAATCATCTTAAAATTTGTATGGAGACACAAAAGACCCCGAGTAACCAAAGCAGTCTTTCGGGAAAAAAAACGGAGCTGGAGGAAACAGACTCCCTGACTTCAGAGTATACTACAAAGCTGCAGTAATCAAGACAATATAACACTGGCACAAAAATAGAAACATAGATCAGTGGAACAAGATAGAAAACCCCGAGATAAAACCACACACCTATGGTCAACTAACTAATCTATGACAAAGGAGGCAAAGTTATACAATGGAGAAAAGAGAGTCTCTTCAAAAAGGGTGCTGGGAAAACTGGATAGCTACATGTACAAGAATGAAATTAGAACACTCCCTAACACCATACACAAAAGTAAACTCAAAATGGATTCAAGACCTCAATGTAAGATCGGACACTATAAAACTCTTAGAGGAAAACATAGCAAGAACACTCTTTGACATAAATCACAGCAAGATCTTTTTTGATCCATCTCCTAGAGTAATGGAAATAAAAACAGACATAACAAATGGGACTTAATGAAACTTAAAAGCTTTTGCACAGCAAAGGAAACCATAAGCAAGACAAAAAGACAACCCTCAGAATGGGTGAAAATATTCACACACGAATCAACGGACACATGAATAATCTCCAAAATATATAAATGGCTCATGCAACTCAATATTAAAGAAACAAACAACCCAACCCAAAAATGGGCAGAAGACCTAAATAGACATTTCTCCAAAAAAGACATACAGATGGCCAAGAAGCACATGAAAAACTGCTAAACATCACTAATTATTAGAGAAATGCAAATCAAAACTACAATGAGGTATCACTTCACACCAGTTAGAACGGGCATCATCAGAAAATCTACAAACAACAAATGCTGGAGAGGGTGTGGAGAAAAGGGAACTCTCTTGCACAGTTGGTGGGAATATAAATAGATACAGCTACTATGGAGAACAGTATGGAGGTTCTTTAAAAAGCGAAAAATAGAATTAACATATGATCCAGCAATCCCACTATTGGGCATATACCCAGAGAAAACCATGATTCAAAAAGACACATGCACCCCAATATTCATTACAGCACAGTTTACAATAGCCAGGTCATGGAAACAACCTAAGTGCCTATCGACAAACGAATGGATTAAGAAGTTTTGGTACATATATACAGTGGAATATTACTCAGCCATAAAAAGGAACGAAATTGAGTCATTTGCTGAGACATGGATGGATCTAGAGACTGTCATACAGAGTGAAGTAAGTCAGAAAGAGAAAAACAAATATCATATATTAACTCATGTATGTGGAACCTAAAAAAATGGTACAGATGAACCAGTTTGTAGGGCAGAATTTGAGATACAGATGTAGAGAACAAATCTAAGGACACCAAGGGGGGAAAACCGCAGTGGGGTGGGGAAGGTGGTGTACTGAATTGGGTGATTGGGATTGACATATATACACTGATGTGTATAAAATTGATGACTAATAAGAATCTGCAGTATAAAAAACAAACAAAATAAAACAACTAATACTAAACTTTCTTCGGGTTACTTGATTAAATCTTTAACTGTGGTCATTTTTAAGTCTTTTGTCATTTACAGACAGATCTGGGTGTACTCTGATGCTTTCACAAAATTGTTTCTATAAAAGGGTTTCATCTTCAAGGAATTCATGGAAAAGACTCTGACAAGTACATGTTTCTGGTAACTGAGTATACTGCTGAACTGAATGAATAAGCACTTTCAGAACTCTAATGGAAAACTGATGAATTCATAAAAGTGCTAACAAAAGATCAGGATAAAAAAATTAATTACATGGGACTGAATGAACTGATGAGGATGATTATAATTTTTGTGACTTTCTGTTTAAATAATAAAAAAAAAATCCCACAAAGACTCAGCGGCAAAAAATATACAAATCAATTTTCACTGCAAAGGAAAGGAGCTGTTACAGTGGAAGATTACTGGACTTAATGTCAATATTATGACATAGTATGAGTGTGTTTAGTGTTTGGTAATTGCAATCATTGTTGCAGTCATCCATTTACAATGCTTGGTGTCAGTTTATTTATCTCTTGTAAAAATAAAATAGAGTGCATGTGTATGAGTTGTAAGGAAAAAAAAGGAAACTTTTAAATTCCTGAAAGAAAAAAATAATAAAGTTAATTAGTAAGTAAAAAAATTTTAAAAATGGACAGGGAATTATCCATTTATTAGAAAGAAAGACATCTTTTCTGGGACTCAGTTCACTCATAGAATTCAAATTATTTTTGTAAAACTATAGAAAATTCTTCTTTTTTCTTGATAGAACCATTGTAGATATTGAATATATATTTGCTGTATGAATAAGCAAGTACAAAAATGGATGGAAGGCAGGCCTTCCTGCTTCTGCTCCTCTCCCAACTACATCTATATCCAACAGATCAAATGCTATCCTGTTAACATGAGTCATGTTATGTCACGCATCTTGCTCAAAGCCCCCAATGTAGCTTCCAATCTTACCCTGAGATAATTCCAGTCATTATGTTGATCTACAAGGTTTAATATGATTGAATATTCATTTCTCCTTCAACTTCACCTCCTTCTATATTATCTTTGCTAACTTTTCTCTACCCCTCCAGCCTCCTTACTCATACCCAGCCTACCATACTTATCCCAGAGGAGAGCCTTTGCACTCTGATTGCTGTACTCTTTACCCAAATGTCACTTAGTTGCCAACTGCAAGGTATTTACTTAAATGTAAACTTCTCAATGAACCATTCCCTCACCACTTTATTAAAAAAGCATATCCTCTGTCAATCTCTGGCTCCATCCTCTGCTTGATTTTTCTCCATAGTACTTATCCCTATCTATTACTTCACAAATTTACTTACTTCTTTTAACTGATTTTCTGTATTTACAGATTACAATGTATACATCCTCCAAGAGGGTAGGTGTTTTTGGTCTTCTATAGCCCTCAGAATAGGAACATATAATAGGCATGCAATAAATACTTTTGTATGAGTGAATGAATCAAGCCAACTGTCCTGATAGCTTTGAATGTTCATGAAATTATTTTTGTAAATGAACACAGGATATATACAGTTACTTTAATTAAAACAATGAATATTGAATATTTTACAATTACCCCAGGAGATTCTTTAAGGGCACACCTCATTTTCAGCCAAATAAACAAGCAAAATGAATCATGACTGGAAGTCAGTGGTCAAATATATCTCACATCTGCTAATGAAGTTTATTAAAATTTTGTGCATAAACTGTAAAATTATTGAGTCTTTGTTAAGGAAAACTTTATCTTCAAACTAGTAAATATCCATCATAAAGCTGTCCACAACTTCTGCACTTGGTTTTTACTTATATAATAAACTCTGTCTCATTTCTAGTCTCATCACAGTAGTTATCTACATTCCATTCCTTTGGAATGATAAAAGGGAAATCCACATGAAACTGAAGGTGTTGTTTACTTCAATTGCTATTGACTAAAATCAGTGTTTTGATTGCCATTGACTTCTACATGGAATGGCAAAATGTTGATACTGAAGGACACATAATAATCTGTCAGCAAGGCATGAATAAGAAGAGATAAATAAGAATATGGGATTGACATATATACACTGATGTGTATAAAATTGATGACTAATAAGAATCTGCAGTATAAAAAACAAACAAAATAAAACAACTAATACTAAACTTTCTTCGGGTTACTTGTATGGAAATATGTTAATATAAATGTTTCAGACATTACATGAAATTTCTAAAAATCTTATATGTTCTGGTATAATGTTATGAGTCATAATTCTAGTTATTACTTTAAAATGTATATCTCAGAAATAACTAAATTTCCTTGTCAATTACATTATTATGAACTTTCATTAAATCTTTAACTGTGGTCATTTTTAAGTCTTTTGTCATTTACAGACAGATCTGGGTGTACTCTGATGCTTTCACAAAATTGTTTCTATAAAAGGGTTTCATCTTCAAGGAATTCATGGAAAAGACTCTGACAAGTACATGTTTCTGGTAACTGAGTATACTGCTGAACTGAATGAATAAGCACTTTCAGAACTCTAATGGAAAACTGATGAATTCATAAAAGTGCTAACAAAAGATCAGGATAAAAAAATTAATTACATGGGACTGAATGAACTGATGAGGATGATTATAATTTTTGTGACTTTCTGTTTAAATAATAAAAAAAAAATCCCACAAAGACTCAGCGGCAAAAAATATACAAATCAATTTTCACTGCAAAGGAAAGGAGCTGTTACAGTGGAAGATTACTGGACTTAATGTCAATATTATGACATAGTATGAGTGTGTTTAGTGTTTGGTAATTGCAATCATTGTTGCAGTCATCCATTTACAATGCTTGGTGTCAGTTTATTTATCTCTTGTAAAAATAAAATAGAGTGCATGTGTATGAGTTGTAAGGAAAAAAAAGGAAACTTTTAAATTCCTGAAAGAAAAAAATAATAAAGTTAATTAGTAAGTAAAAAAATTTTAAAAATGGACAGGGAATTATCCATTTATTAGAAAGAAAGACATCTTTTCTGGGACTCAGTTCACTCATAGAATTCAAATTATTTTTGTAAAACTATAGAAAATTCTTCTTTTTTCTTGATAGAACCATTGTAGATATTGAATATATATTTGCTGTATGAATAAGCAAGTACAAAAATGGATGGAAGGCAGGCCTTCCTGCTTCTGCTCCTCTCCCAACTACATCTATATCCAACAGATCAAATGCTATCCTGTTAACATGAGTCATGTTATGTCACGCATCTTGCTCAAAGCCCCCAATGTAGCTTCCAATCTTACCCTGAGATAATTCCAGTCATTATGTTGATCTACAAGGTTTAATATGATTGAATATTCATTTCTCCTTCAACTTCACCTCCTTCTATATTATCTTTGCTAACTTTTCTCTACCCCTCCAGCCTCCTTACTCATACCCAGCCTACCATACTTATCCCAGAGGAGAGCCTTTGCACTCTGATTGCTGTACTCTTTACCCAAATGTCACTTAGTTGCCAACTGCAAGGTATTTACTTAAATGTAAACTTCTCAATGAACCATTCCCTCACCACTTTATTAAAAAAGCATATCCTCTGTCAATCTCTGGCTCCATCCTCTGCTTGATTTTTCTCCATAGTACTTATCCCTATCTATTACTTCACAAATTTACTTACTTCTTTTAACTGATTTTCTGTACTTACAGATTACAATGTATACATCCTCCAAGAGGGTAGGTGTTTTTGGTCGTCTATAGCCCTCAGAATAGGAACATATAATAGGCATGCAATAAATACTTTTGTATGAGTGAATGAATCAAGCCAACTGTCCTGATAGCTTTGAATGTTCATGAAATTATTTTTGTAAATGAACACAGGATATATACAGTTACTTTAATTAAAACAATGAATATTGAATATTTTACAATTACCCCCAGGAGATTCTTTAAGGGCACACCTCATTTTCAGCCAAATAAACAAGCAAAATGAATCATGACTGGAAGTCAGTGGTCAAATATATCTCACATCTGCTAATGAAGTTTATTAAAATTTTGTGCATAAACTGTAAAATTATTGAGTCTTTGTTAAGGAAAACTTTATCTTCAAACTAGTAAATATCCATCATAAAGCTGTCCACAACTTCTGCACTTGGTTTTTACTTATATAATAAACTCTGTCTCATTTCTAGTCTCATCACAGTAGTTATCTACATTCCATTCCTTTGGAATGATAAAAGGGAAATCCACATGAAACTGAAGGTGTTGTTTACTTCAATTGCTATTGACTAAAATCAGTGTTTTGATTGCCATTGACTTCTACATGGAATGGCAAAATGTTGATACTGAAGGACACATAATAATCTGTCAGCAAGGCATGAATAAGAAGAGATAAATAAGAATATCTTGAAATGAGAGGCTCTTCTCTATGTTTGAATATCTCATTTGTGGTGAGCCATCTTTACAATTAGTGCTAAGTATGACCCACAGGTGACCCGATGATGAAATGTCTCTACATTCTTTTCAAAGCCTATCAGTTGAATGGATTAACAAAATGATGAGTGACACACAAATTAGTTTGGTTAACTTCCAAACATACCAAATTAAATAAGCTTTTGCCTAGCTTAATTTATAGAGAATTTCTTGGTCTTTAATAATAAACAAAAGGAGAATCTTTTACTGCAAAATATATTTTACAAAATTTCTATAGAAAATGAGGTTTCTCTTATTTCACAAGCCTTCTAGTTTTCTTGAAATTATTAGCTAAACCAACCTTAAATGTTTATTATATGTCTATTGGACAGCAAAAATCAACCAATGTGCCAAAGGGGTTTGGGCCTTCAGTTGAGAGAAAATTAGTGGGTCTTTGATTCTTTGCCATTATCCTATCCTAATAAAAATGTGTTGCTTATTTAATAGCTTGATTGATTTAAGGAATAATTATTAAGTACCATTAACTAGATATTGTTCCATGTTTCCTGCCATTCAGGAGCTTATCCTCTGGATGCCAACATGGTCAAAACAATACAGACAATTGAAAAGTCCATACGGCATTAACATTGCAGTGAAAGCTCAGAAGATGCTGTGATTCTCATGGGCCAGGAAGAGCTTTTCTGAGAAGATGATTGTGACAATCAGTTCTGTTAAGGAATAACCAGTCTGACTCAAACTCATGAAGAAAAAACAGTCCTGATAGCCACCTCACCCCAAAAAGCAGATTTATTTTTGTCATTTGGATGATATGGGATGGAAAATAAAACAATATTTCAAGAACATCCAGGGTAAGGAGATGCCATGGAAAAAACAAATGGCACATGTGGGAGGACATAAGTAGTTATATATGTGTGTGTGTGAATCTGTGAGCTTTTTGTGTGTCAGTATGCCCCTGTATGTGAATGTACAGGTGCAAGGGACCACTGGACTGTGAGAGGGTGACTATTCCACTACTGATAGCATACTGTGGTGGTCATAGTCAGGTCTTCCAGGCATGGTGCCCACTTGGTCTTGTAGACAATCAAGAATGCATGTCTACAGATTGGTCATTGCTGTAGAGTTACAATGTGACAGAGTATCATACATTGATAAAATACCATGTGCACAGTGGTACTGAGTGGCATAGGTGGGGTAATATAAAACTGTAGCAAAGCAGTAAACAGTATTGGATATAGGAGATGTGGCTGACTAAATGCAGTTTTCCAGTTTTCTGATAGGTTCAGAATGACATAGCTGTGAGTAAGGCTTCATTCACAACTTACCCCAACCAGAGCAGCATTGACACCAACACAAGCACTTCTATCAGTTGATCAGTAAGACTTGAGAAGCCGTCCTTACTAAACATTTCTGTGGCTAATGTTTTGTGAAAAATATCATTTGATCTCATCTCACTAACTCTGTTTTTTGGGAGTGTATATGCAAACTGGCCTTATGTATACATTTTTTCTTTCGTTTTTTTATTGTTTTTTTTTTTAATTTTATTTTATTTTACTTTTTTATACAGCAAGTTCTTATTAGTTATCTATTTAATACATATTAGTGTATATATGTCAATCCCAATCTCCCAATTCATCCCACCACCACAACGACCCCCACCCCACAACCCCCCTTGGTGTCCATACGTTTGTTCTCTACATCTGTGTCTCTATTTCTGCCATGCAAATCTGTTCATCCGTACCATTTTTGTAGATTCCACATATATGCATTAATATATGATATTTGATTTTCTCTTTGACTTACTTTACTCTGTATGACAGTCTCTAGGTACATGTACGTCTCTGCAGATAACCCAATTTCATGCCTTTTTATGGCTGAGTAATATTCCATTGTATGTATGTACCACATCTTCTTTATCCATTCCTCTGTCGATGGGCATTCAGGTTGCTTCCATGAGCTGGCTATTGTAAACAGTGCTTCAATTATTATTGGGGTGCATGTGTCTTTTTGAATTATGGTTTTCTCTAGGTATATGCACAGTAGTGGGATTGCTGGGTCATATGGTAATTCTATTTTTAGTTTCTTAAGGAACCTCCATGCTGTTTTCCATAGTGGCTATATCAATTTACATTCCCACCAGCAGTGCAAGAGGCTTCCCTTTCCTCCACACCCTCTCCAGCATTTGTTGTTTGTAGATTTTCTGTTGATGCCCATTCTAACAGGTGTGAGGTGATAACTGATTGTAGTTTTGATTGGCATTTCTCTAATAATTAGTTATGTTACCATTTTTTCAAGTGCTTCTTGGCCATCTGTATGTCTTTTTTGGGGAAATATCTATTTAGCACTTCTGCCAATTTTTTGATTGGGTTGTTTGCTTTTTAAATATTGAGCTGCATGAGCTGTTTATATATTTTGGAGATTAATCCTTTGTCCATTGATTCATTTGCAAATATTTTCTCCCATTCTGAGACTTGTCTTTTCATTTTGTTTATACTTTCCTTTGCTGTGCAAAAGATTTTAAGTTCATTAGGTTCCCTTTGTTTTTTTTCTTTTTATTTCCATTATTTTAGGAGGTGGGTTAAAAAAGATCTTGCTGTGATTTATGTCAAAGAGTTTTCTTCCTATGTTTTCCTCTAAAAATTTTATAGTGTACGATCTTAAATTTAGATCTTTTTTTCCATTTTGAGTTTATTTTTGTGTATGGTCTTAGGGAGTGTTCTAATTTCATTCTTTTACAGGTAGCTGTCCAGTCTTCCCAGCACCACACATTGAACAGACTGTTTTTTCTCCATTGTATATCCTTACCTCCTTTGTCATAGATCCATTGACCATTAGTTCTAGTTCTGTACAAAATGCCATTGGTAATTTGATAGGGATTGCATTGAATCTGTAGATTCCTTTGGTTAGTATAGACATTTTCACAATATTGGTACTTCCAATCCAAGAACATGATATATCTCTCCATCTGTTTGTGTCATCTTTGATTTCTTTCATCAGTGTCTTATAGTATTCTGAGTACAGGGCTTTTGCCTCCTTATGTAGGTTTATTCCTATGTATTTTATTCGTTTTGTTTCGATGGTGAATGGGAGTGTTTCCTTAATTTGTCTTTCTGATCTTGCATTGTTAGTATATAGGAATGCAAGAGATTTCTGTGCATTAATTTTGTATCCTGCAAATTTACCAAATTCTTTGATTAGCTCTAGTAGTTTTCTGTCATCATTGTTAGCATTATCTAGGTATAGTATCATGTCATTTTCAAACAGTTACAGTTTTACTTCTTCTTTTCCAATTTGTATTCCTTTTATTTCTTTTTCTTCTATGATTGCCATGGTTAGGACTTCCAATCATATGTTGAATAATAGTGATGAGAGTGGGCATCCTTGTCTTTTTCCTGATCTTAGAGGAAATGCTTTCAGTTTTCCACCAAAGAGAATGATGTTTGCTGTGGGTTTGCTGTATATGACCTGTATTATGTTGAGGTAGGTTCCCTCTATGCCCACTTCTGGAGTATTTTTATGATAAATGGGTTTTGAATTTTGTCAAAAAACTTTTCTGCATCTGTTGGGATCATCATACGGTTTTTATAATTCAGTTTGTTAATGTGGTGTATCAAATTGATTGATTTGCATATATTGAAGAATCCTTGTATCCCTGAGATAAATCCCACTTGATCATGGTGTATGACCCTTTCAATGTGTTGTTGGATTCTGTTTACTAGTATTTTGTTGAGTATTTATGCATGTATATTCATCAGTGATATTGGTCTCTAATTTTCTTTTTTATATAGTATATTTTTATGGTTTTGGTATCTGGGTGATGGTGGGTTCATAGAATGAGTATGGGAGTGTTCCTTCCTCTGTAATTTTTTGGAACAGTTTGAGAAGGATGGGTGTTAGCTCTTCTGTAAATGTTTGATAGAATTCACCTGTGAAGCCAGCTGGTCTTGAACTTTTGTTTGTTGGAAGATTTTTAATCAGTTTCAATTTCATTACTTGTGATTGGTCTGTTCATGTTTTCTATTTCTTCCTGGTTCTGTCATGGAAGGTTATAACTTTCTAAGAATTTGTCCATTTCTTCCAGATTGTCCACTGTTTTGCCATAGTGTTTCTTGTAGTAGTCTCTTATGATGCTTTGTACTTCTGTGATGCCCATTGTAACTTCTCCATTTTCGTATATAACTTTATTGATTTGAGTTGTCTCCCTCTTTTTCTTGATGAGTCTGGCTAAAGTTTTATCAATTTTGTTTATCTTTTCAAACAACCAGCTTTTAGTTTCCTTGATTTTTGCTACTGTTTTCTTTGTTTCTATTTCATTTATATCTGCTCTGATCATTATGATTTCTTTCCTTCTACTAACTTTGGGTTTTGTTTGTTCTTCTGTCTCTAGTTCCTTTAGATGTAAGGTTGGAATTTTTTTTTTAATTAATAACAAAGATTTTTTTTTGTTATTTTTTAAAATTTATTTTTGGCTGGTTGGGTCTTCGTTTCTGAGGGAGGGCTTTCTCTAGTTGCGGCAAGTGGGGGCCACTCTTCATAGTGGTGTGTGAGCCTCTCACTATCGTGGCCTCTCTTGTTGTGGAGCACAGGTTCCATATGCGCAGGCTCAGTAGTTGTGGTGCATGGGCCTATTTGCTCCATGGCATGTGGGATCTTCCCAGACCAGGGCTTGAACCCATGTCCTCTGCATTGGCAGGGAGATTCTTAACCACTGTGCCACCAGGGAAGCCCAGGTTACATTTTTTATTTGAGATTTTTCTTATTTCCTGAAGTAGGATTGTATTGCTATAAACTTCACTCTTAGCACTGCATTTGCTGCATCCCATAGGTTTTGGATCATCGTGTATTCATTATCATTTGTCTCTGGGTAATTTTGATTTCCTCTTTGATTTCTTCAGTGATCTCTTGGTTATTTAGTAACGTATTGTTTAGCCTCCATGTGTTTGTGTTTTTTACGTTTTTTTCCCTGTCACTGATATCTAATCTCATAGTGTTGTGGTCAGAAAAGATGCTTGATATGATTTCATTTTTCTTAAATTTACTGAGTCTTGATTTGTGACCCAAGATGTGATCTATCCTGGAGGATGTTCTATGCACACTTGAGAAGAAAGTGTAATCTGCTGTTTTTGGATGGAATGTCCTATAAATATCTATTGAATCTATGAGGTCTATTATGTCATTTAAAGCTTCTGTTTCCCTATTAATTTTTTGTCTGGATGATCTGTCCATTGGTGTGAGTGAGGTGCTAAAGTCCCCCACTATTACTGTGTTACTATCGATTTCCTCTTTTATAGCTGTTAGCAGTTGCCTTATGTATTGAGGTGCTCTTATGTTGGGTGCATATATATTTATAATTGTTATATCTTCTTCTTGGATTGATCCCTTGATCATTATGTAGTGTCCTTCCTTGTCTCTTCTAACATTCTTTATTTTAAAGTCTATTTTTTCTGATCTGAGTATTGCTACTCCAGCTTTCTTTTGATGTCCATTTGCATGGAATATCTTTTTCTGTCCCCTCACTGTCAGTCCGTGTGTGTCCCTAGGTCTGAATTGGGTCTCTTGTAGATAGCATATATATGGGTCTTGGTTTTGTATCCATTCAGCAAGTCTGCGTATTTTGTTTGCAGCGTTTAATCCATTCACGTTTAAGGTTAGTATTGATATGTATGTTCCTATGACCATTTTCTTAATTGTTTTGGGTTTGTTTTTGTAGTTTTTTTCTTCTCTTGTGTTTCCCACTTAGAGAAGTTCCTTTAGCATTTGTTGTAGAACTGGTTTAGTGGTGCTGAATTCTCTTAGCTTTTGCTTCTCTGTAAAGCTTTTGATTTCTCCATCAAATCTGAATGAGATCCTGGCTGGGTATAGTAGTTTTGGTTGTGGGTTCTTCCCTTTCATCACTTTAAATATATTGTGCCACTCCCTTCTGGTTGAATCTATGAGGTCTATTATGTCATTTAAAGCTTCTGTTTCCCTATTAATTTTTTGTCTGGATGATCTGTCCATTGGTGTGAGTGAGGTGCTAAAGTCCCCCACTATTACTGTGTTACTATCGATTTCCTCTTTTATAGCTGTTAGCAGTTGCCTTATGTATTGAGGTGCTCTTATGTTGGGTGCATATATATTTATAATTGTTATATCTTCTTCTTGGATTGATCCCTTGATCATTATGTAGTGTCCTTCCTTGTCTCTTCTAACATTCTTTATTTTAAAGTCTATTTTTTCTGATCTGAGTATTGCTACTCCAGCTTTCTTTTGATGTCCATTTGCATGGAATATCTTTTTCTATCCCCTCACTGTCAGTCCGTGTGTGTCCCTAGGTCTGAATTGGGTCTCTTGTAGATAGCATATATATGGGTCTTGGTTTTGTATCCATTCAGCAAGTCTGCGTATTTTGTTTGCAGCGTTTAATCCATTCACGTTTAAGGTTAGTATTGATATGTATGTTCCTATGACCATTTTCTTAATTGTTTTGGGTTTGTTTTTGTAGTTTTTTTCTTCTCTTGTGTTTCCCACTTAGAGAAGTTCCTTTAGCATTTGTTGTAGAACTGGTTTAGTGGTGCTGAATTCTCTTAGCTTTTGCTTCTCTGTAAAGCTTTTGATTTCTCCATCAAATCTGAATGAGATCCTGGCTGGGTATAGTAGTTTTGGTTGTGGGTTCTTCCCTTTCATCACTTTAAATATATTGTGCCACTCCCTTCTGGCTTGTAGAATTTCTGCTGAGTAATCAGCTCTTAACCTTATAGGAGTTCCCATATATGTTTTTTGTTGTTTTCCTTTGTTGCTTTTAATATTTTTTTTTTGTCTTTTATTTTTGTCACCTTGATTACTGTGTGTTTCAGCATCTTTCTCCTTGGGTTTATCTTGCTTGGGATTCTCTGCACTTCCTAGACCTGAGTGGCTATTTCTTTTCCCATTTTAGGGAAGTTTTCAACTATAATCTCTCAAATATTTTCTCGGTCCTTTCTCTCTCTCTTCTCCTTCTGAGACTCCTATAATGTGATGCTGGTGCATTTAATGTTGTCCCAGAGTTCTCTTAGGCTGTCTTTATTTCTTGTCATTCTTTTTTCCTTATTCAGTTTCGCAGCAGTGAATTCCACCATTCTGTCTTCCAGGTCACTAATACATTCTTCTGCCTCAGTTATTCTGCTATTGATTCCTTGTAGTGTATTCTTCATTTCAGTTATTTTATTGTTTATTTCTGGGGGTTTTTTGTAGTTATTGTTCTTTAATTCTTCTAGGTCTTTGTTAAACATTTCTTGCATCTTCTTGATCTTTGCCTCTAGTCTTTTTCCGAGGTCCTGGATCATCTTCATTATCATTATTCTGAATTCTTTTTTTGGAAGGTTGCCTGTCTCTACTTCATTTAATTGTTTTTCTAGGGTTTTATCTTGTTCTTTCATCTGGTATGTAGCCCTCTCCGTTTTCATTTTGTCTATCTTTCTGTGAATGTGGTTTTCTTTCCACAGGCTGCAGGATTGTAGTTTTCTTGCTTCTGCTGTCTGCTGTCTGATAGATGAGGCTATCTAAGAGGCTTGTGCTAGCTTCCTGATGGGAAGGACTTGTGGTGGGTAGAGCTGAGTGTTGCTCTGTTGGGCAAAGCTCAGTAAAACTTTAATCCACTTATCTGCTCATGGGTGGGGCTGAGTTCCCTCCCTGTTGGTTGTTTGGCCTGAGCCGATCGAGCACTGGCATCTTCATGCTCTTTGGTGGGGATAATGATGGACTGCAGGAGGGTTCATTGTCAAGGAATACCTCCCAGAACTTCTGCTGCCAGTGTCCTTGTCCCCACAGTGAGCCACAGCCACCCCCTGCCTCTGCAGGAGACCCTCCAACACTAGTCTAGGAGGTAGGTCTGGGTCTCTCTCCTATGGGGTCACTTCTCCTTCCCCCTGGGTCCTGATGTGCACACTACTTTGTGTGTACCCTCCAAGAGTGAGGCTCTGTTTCCCCCAGTCCTGTTGAATTCCTGCAATCAAATCCCCGTAGCCTTCAAAGAATGGTTCTCTGGGAATTCCTCCTTCCACTGCTGGACCCCCAGGTTGGGAAGCCTGACGTGGGTCTCAGAACCTTTACTCCAGTGGGTGGACTTCTGTTGTATAATTGTTCTCCAGTTTGCAAGTCACCCATCCAGTTGTTATGGGATTTGATTTTATTGTGATTGTGCCCCTACTACCATCTCATTGCAGCTTCTCCTTTGTCTTTGGATGTGGGATTTTTTTTGGTGAGTTCCAGTGTCTTCCAGTAAATGATTTTTCAGCAGTTAGTTATGATTCTGGTCCTCTCAGAAGGGAGAGTGAGCACACATCCTTCTACTCCACCATCTTGACCCAATCTCCTCACTAACTCTAAATTGCATCTTTATTTTAGGAATAAACACATGAATATTCATCTCCTTGAAATCTCAAGCCCAGTACTCTTCATGATCACAAAATAAAGATACTGTATGACTATTTAAAGGGTGAGTTAATAATGCTTCCTAAAAGTATACATAATGTCTCTTAAGGTAATTTTTAACCAAGAGGAAATGAAATGTATTTTGACTAGTAGAGTGTGGGAAGAGATGAAGTACGTGATATTGAAATAAGTTGTTCATAATCACTGAAGACCTCTACCATTTAGAGATATACATTTTTATGCTAAATTATTGGGCAATACATAAGGAAGAAGTCATTATATTTTATACCCTTGGTGTGTTATTCAAGAGAATCTAGAACAGGGATGGCAAATGGTGTAATCTTGAGTCATCATACCTCTCCTTTGATAGTGCTGCCTTGAAGGCTAAGCTAAGATGGATTCTGATGTAATGTCCTGAATCAGAACTTTTCAGTCCTGATTGTGAAATGATCACAAGCAAAGACAGTGGAAAAATTGAAGAGGTACATGTGTCAAATATGTGCTTTCCCTGATGCTGAACAGTTTAAAATAAAACATTATACTTCACTAAGAAAAATAATAATCACTCTTAACATGGTAAGGAGAGCTAACAGAAACAGGCAGGAAGAGAATGACTTAACCGCCTTTTGTTGAGAGAAAAGCCTAGCATTTGTCACAAATCCTAAGGTTTCCTTTACTAATATCTAGTAACTTCGCTCTGACTTAGCAGGATATCAGGATTTCACATTAATGGAGACAAACCAGGACTTAACATCTTGGGTTATTGAAAGAAAAAAAAATAATTAGGTAATTTTTTGAAGCTCATTAAACTATGAAACTTAAAATCATTTTTCATTGGCCTAAGCAATATTTCAAAAGCTCACAAATTCAAATGACTAGAGATGAGAAAAACATAAGTGAATTTTCCTCAAGTAAAAAAAATAAATTTTTGTGCATTTTTCTTCTTTAGGATAAATGTCTCTCAACAAGTATTACTGTATTTATCTCTACTTGTTTCAAGTCTATTTATATGCATCTTCAGAGAAATATTTTAAATTATTTACAATTTTTTTTTTAACTATTGCAACTGTTTTCATGAGACTTACTTTCTTGCTTTTTATTTTCTCTCAGCACAGTGGTGACTTCTAGATCCTCTTCATCTCCATGACCTCTAAATGTTGGAGAGTCCCAAATCTCACTCCTTAGACCTTTCCTTTTGTCTATACTCACTTCCTTGGTTAACTAATGGCTTTATATATCATCTATATACTGACAATAACATCTTTTCAGTCAAGAATTACCTCCTGAACTTGAGATTTCAACTGCCTACACAATATCTCCAACAGAAGACTAACAAGAATCATAAACTCAACACATCCTAAATCAGTTTCCTAATTTTCCCTCAATCTGCTCAGATGCCTCCATTTTAGTTCATGGCAGCCTGATCCATCCAGTTGGGGATGGATAACACCTTTGTATTGCCCTCGTATTTTCTATTTCCCCTCATACCAACTATCCAATCCATTAGAAAATCCTATTGACTCTATCTTCAAGACATATCCAGAATCCATCCACTATTCATTGTTTCCACCCTTCTCACCTTATTCCAGACTACAATCATCTTGTGTCAGGTTATTGTCAGACGTTTCCATTTCTACCCTTGTTTTTCTACACTCTGCAATTCTCACCACAGCAATAATTTACTATTGTAGCTGAAACAAATTATCACAAAATTAATGACTTAAACCAGCAACAATTTATTATCTTAGAGTTTCTATAGGTCTGAACTCCAGTGCAGTATGGCTCATCTGGTCCTCTGTTTAGTTCAAATCAAGGTGACAGCAGGGCTGTGTTCTTTTTAGAGGCTTTAGGAAAGCATATGCTTCCAAGATGGTTCAATTTGTTCGCAGAATTCAGTTCCATGCAGTAGGTCTAACATTCCAGCTTTCTTGCTGGCTTTTGGTTGAGTGTGGTTCTTGGGTTCTAGAAGCTGCTCACATTCCTTGGTATGTGATCCCCTTGTTCCATCTTCAAAGCTAGCAATGGTGGGTGGCACCTTTCTCACACTTTGAATTCATCTCTGCCTCCCCCTCTGCCACATCCCTCTGACTAACCAGATGGAGAAATTTCTTTGCTTTAAGGTCTCAAAGTGATTAGACCGGATCTGTCCAGATAAGGCCTGTGATCCTAATTACATTTGCAAAGTCCCTGCATAGCAGAACCTAGATTAGTGTTTAATTGAATAACTAGGGTAAGGGAAACTCAGAGAATATCTTTAGAATTCTACCATAGTAACCAAACAATCCTGTTAAAACACAAAGTAGATTATGCTTCTCCTCTGCTCTGTATTATATAATGGTTCTTATTTCATGCAAAGTAAAAACCAAATTTCATAGAATGGTTTACAAAAGCCTACACAACCTCTTCTCCCATTACCTATGACTTCATTTTTTATTTTCCTTACTATTCATATTTTCCTCTAAGGAGACGACATTTTTGAATACTTTAGTCTCTTTGAAGAACTTTAAATACATTAAATAAGCATACCTTTTATCTATGGTTTTAAAAGTAAGCTTTTAAAGTTTACTTTTAAGTCAATTTTGAAAACTTTATTTGTATAAACTAGTTTTTCTCAATCTCAGCACTATTTCCACTTTGTACCACATTGTTCTTTGCTGCAGAGGTTGTTCTGTACCTTATAGGATGTTTAGTACATCCTTGGTTTATACTCACTAGATACCATTACTACATCCCAGTTGTGACAACCAAAATTTCTCCAGACATTGCCAAATGTCTTCTGGGTGGCAAAATTCCCACTGGGTCAGAACTACAAAATGTCAAAATACCACGGCAGAGGGAGGCCCGCATACCACAAAAAAAAAAAAAAAAAGTCAAAATAAATTTCTTGTTATGCAGCAATGACAAAAGGCAGGCAGATACTAGTTCCTCAAATTTCTAATTTTAGAAGTTTCATGATTTCTGTATTTAATACCTTTATATAAATATACTATATTGGAAATTTAAAACAAAGGCCAGCACTTTCTATATTAATGAACAACCTTCATTCAGTAAAGAAATGTGAATCAAAGATAAGTTAAAGAAGATGTGGCACATATATACAATGGAATATTACTCAGTCATAAAAAGAAACAAAATTGAGATATTTGTAGTGAGGTGGATGGACCTAGAGTCTGTCATACAGAGTGAAGTAAGTCAGAAAGAGAAAAACAAATACTGTATGCTAACACATATATATGGAATCTAAGAAAAAAAAAGGTCTCAAAGTGATTAGACCGGATCTGTCCAGATAAGGCCTGTGATCCTAATTACATTTGCAAAGTCCCTGCATAGCAGAATCTAGATTAGTGTTTAATTGAATAACTAGGGTAAGGGAAACTCAGAGAATATCTTTAGAATTCTACCATAGTAACCAAACAATCCTGTTAAAACACAAAGTAGATTATGCTTCTCCTCTGCTCTGTATTATATAATGGTTCTTATTTCATGCAAAGTAAAAACCAAATTTCATAGAATGGTTTACAAAAGCCTACACAACCTCTTCTCCCATTACCTATGACTTCATTTTTTATTTTCCTTACTATTCATATTTTCCTCTAAGGAGACGACATTTTTGAATACTTTAGTCTCTTTGAAGAACTTTAAATACATTAAATAAGCATACCTTTTATCTATGGTTTTAAAAGTAAGCTTTTAAAGTTTACTTTTAAGTCAATTTTGAAAACTTTATTTGTATAAACTAGTTTTTCTCAATCTCAGCACTATTTCCACTTTGTACCACATTGTTCTTTGCTGCAGAGGTTGTTCTGTACCTTATAGGATGTTTAGTACATCCTTGGTTTATACTCACTAGATACCATTACTACATCCCAGTTGTGACAACCAAAATTTCTCCAGACATTGCCAAATGTCTCCTGGGTGGCAAAATTCCCACTGGGTCAGAACTACAAAATGTCAAAATACCACGGCAGAGGGAGGCCCGCATACCAAAAAAAAAAAAAAAAAAAGTCAAAATAAATTTCTTGTTATGCAGCAATGACAAAAGGCAGGCAGATACTAGTTCCTCAAATTTCTAATTTTAGAAGTTTCATGATTTCTGTATTTAATACCTTTATATAAATATACTATATTGGAAATTTAAAACAAAGGCCAGCACTTTCTATATTAATGAACAACCTTCATTCAGTAAAGAAATGTGAATCAAAGATAAGTTAAAGAAGATGTGGCACATATATACAATGGAATATTACTCAGTCATAAAAAGAAACAAAATTGAGATATTTGTAGTGAGGTGGATGGACCTAGAGTCTGTCATACAGAGTGAAGTAAGTCAGAAAGAGAAAAACAAATACTGTATGCTAACACATATATATGGAATCTAAGAAAAAAAAAAAAGAAAGAGAGAAATGGTCATGAAGAACCTAGGGGCAAATATGGGAATAAAGATGCAGACCTACTAGAGAATGGACTTGAGGTTATGGGGAGGGGGAAGGGTAAGCTGTGACAAAGTGAGAGAATAGCATGGACATATATAAACTACCAAACGTAAAATAGATAACTAGTGGGAAGCAGCCACATAGCACAGGGAGATCAGCTCGGTGCTTTGTGACCACCTAGAGGGGTGGGATATGGAGGGTGGGAGGGAGGGAGACGCAAGAGGGAAGAGATATGGGAACATATGTATATGTATAACTGATTCACTTTGTTATAAAGCAGAAACTAACACATCATTATGAAGCAATTATACTCCAATAAAGATGTTAAAAAAAAAGATAAGTTAAAAAATGAAAACAAAGTAATAAAACTGAAGAGGTGGGCTGTAGGAATTAACAGTACAGAAAACTATGTGGGCTAGTAAAACAAATCTATATGATCACCATCATTAGCCCTCTTTATATTAGGTTAACAAAACCTGTCTTTATATGAAGGCCTGATATTAATATCCAATATCCATGTTTTAGAAAATCCATTTTCAGTAAACTAAGGCTGCATGTTTAAGAAGTCTCTACTAAATATTTAAACTGCACCATGAGTGGATTTTAAATAGGAGCTTAGTGCATGTCCTCCAGCATTTGGCTTAAGGTTAGTTATGTAAACTCTAGGATACTGCAAAATTTGGGAAAATAAAACTCTAATAAATAAATCCAAGTTATTCTCAAGTGTTTTGGTGGAAAAATTATGTATGATGTAATAGTCACATGCTGTTTCTGATTTCTGGACAATAACAAAAGTATTAGTTCAGAAAGAGTGCAAAGTTAAGGACACCCTTGTAGCAGCAGAAGAAAAAGAAATAAAACCTTTGGACACAATGAATAGCCACGATGATTGAAAAAGTTATCTCCAAGGTCATCAAGAATGTATGTACCTTTAAATTAAATATCATTAAAAGCACAAAGAAATATTTTCATTTTTACCAGCTTGTAGGCATACTAATGATGCTCAGAAATAAAAATTCAAAATCAACTATACAATTATTAATATTTTTGGACAAATTAGCTACATTTAGAAAATTATTACAGTTGAATTTTTACTATTTAATATCTTTTCTAAAACCAATTGAAGTATATGTAATTCCATGTTTTCAGTTAAACAAAATTAATATAATATTGAATTTTAATTGTTATTGATTTACATTTAGAGATGTGCAACATCAGTAGTTTTAAAGAGACCTTCAGTTATCAATATACAGTCTGCCATTCAACCAACATTTCCTGAGGGTCTTCTTTATGCCAGCAACTGTTCCTTTGCAGGAGTGCACACAGAGACCTGGTTCCTCAGTCATGGATCTTGTGTTCTAGTGGAGGAAGAAAGCAAATAAGCAAATTAACAAACAATGAGTAATAAAACATTAGGCAGTGATAGCAATAAAGATGGAAAAATAGACAGGGCCTGTGTGTTAATTAGACTATGAGGTTGGGGAGGGCTCCCACCAGAGGTGATTCTAAACCAAGCCATGAATGACAAAAAATTTTTGAGACTCCAGGGAAAAGAAATAACTACTAGGCTTTGTAAAATCAAGCAATTCTTAGGTTACAATGGAGTGTTGAGACTCAGTGTTGGAGTCCAAAGCATAATGTTTCTCCTTAGAATAATGCAAGAGAGAAAAGTAAAACTGAACCAGAATAGGTCACAGGATCTGCTTATTAGTGTTTCAGCAGTTGCCATTATTTTTGCATATATCCTAGAAAAATGATACTTTCGTGACCTTCTTGCTGATTATTCAGGAAGAAATGAATTCTGTGATTTACAAATAAAATGTTCAGAGTTCCCAACCAAATACAGGAAGCACTTTGGAAAAGTTCCAGTTTCTGTGGAAGGAAAATCAAAATTTCAAAGTATAAAAACCAGTAATCAAATACCCAATAAAAGTTCAAAAGGGATCTAAGATCAAAGAGAATGATGTGGTTGAAATCAAAGAAATAATTGTAACATTTGTAGGTCCTGGAGTCATGGGGAGAGGGGTGAAAGAGAGTTCCAAATCCAGGGGGTTGTAATTGTGCTGTAATTTTGAAGAATGTACCCATTTCAAATATGCTGTCCTATTTTCTCCAGAGACAAACTGGTGTCTGTCAAAACATTTGTCATGAGTTTGAGCTGGTAAAACTTTTTCTATATAAAAAGAGTCTAATATTCATGAGTGGGACCTCACTTTAAATTTGGGGGAGGGAAGTTATAATCAGCTCCTTCTCCTGAAGACCACATGACCCTCTAAATACGCCCGATCTTTCTATACTGCTTTGGGAATATGAGTCACAAAGTGAAGTACCAGGGAAAGTTGAGGCTGGAAATTAGGTAGAAATAAAAGTCAGGAATCAAGTAAGAAAAATGAATTTCTGTTGACATCTTCAAAGGCAAGTAAAGCATCTCTGAATTAAAACCTCTTCTCTCTGCTCTATTATAATTCATTTGTGGTATATACCACTCACCTCCTCCAAACCTCATTCCTAGACACCTATAACCCCTGGTAATTTGTTTATGAAATTAACTATAGACATTAACTTTTTACAATGGTCAATCATTAAATTTGAACATTTTTAAATCATTGATATGATCAGAGTATTTTCCAAGTTCTTATCCAAATGAGTAACTTTCCATTTGAATTCTTGAGAATTTCTGTGCACTCTAAAGGACCTGAATAAGTATGATTAAAAGAAAAATTAAGAAGATAAAAAAACACACCTTTGGTTTTAAAATAAAACTTCAAAAGTAGAATGAACAGAAAAGTATGGATCTCAGAGGAGTCAAGATGGCAGAAGAGGAGGATGTGGAATTCATCTCTCCTTACAAATACATCAAGAATACATCTACAAATGGAACAATTCTGACAGAGCCCCTGCTGAACATTAGCAAAAGACTTTGGACACCTAAAAGGACAAGAAAATCCTCTTGCAACTGGGTAGGACAAAAGAAGGAAAGAAAAAAAAGAAAAGAGGAATCAAAAAAGGGGCCAGGAATGCTGGTGGGAAGCTGAAAGGGAGGGGAGGTCCCCACACTCAGAAAAACTCCCTAACAGTGGGGAAATCAGCTGGAACAGAAAGGGACTTTCAGGACATCAAAGGAGAATGCAGCACATGGTCTGTGGAAGGCAGCACAATGTAAGAACTCCATGCACTTTCTGTGCTGCAGCTCTGTGCACCCCTGGCTGAGTCATGAGTCTCCTGTTGCAGAGGGGGACTGGGTGCTGGCAAGTGGAGTTTAGAGTGTGGACCCAGGGAGGGGACAGCTATTGGCTGTGAAAAGACAGCCTGAAGGGACAGGAATAAGGAGTTCCACAACCAGGAAAAAGAAGTGAGGCATCATTGTTGAGTGGCTTGCAAGGGGCAGGGCTGCCATTGCAACCCCTTTCCCCACCTGCCAGCTTCTTCAGCCTCCACGAGGACTGGGAGGGGCACCCATCTGAGCAGTCTAACATGCCTTTCAATCCAAGGCCTCCTCTGCCCACATAGGCTCCAGGGTGGGATGCCGCCCATCCCAAATCCTCCTCGGGAATCAGCCCTGGACGCCCCTGCCTGAGACGGGAATCTGCCAGTGCTGGTGGGGGTTGAGTGCTAAAGTGTGTGGTTAAGAGGGCAGGTCCAAGTAAAGGACCTCTGTTGGCTGCACTGATGTAGCAGAGGGGATGGGGAGTGAGGGGATGAGCGACCAGGAATGCCCCTAGAGGAAGTGTGTTCTGCCTAGAAAACGAGGCACCTTTGTTGAATGGCACACAAGGGGCTGGGCCACTGTCACCCCCACACACCAGGCCCTGCCTCCACAGGCACTGGGAGGGATTCCCACCAGAGCGAACAAGCCCCAGTCTATTGTAACTGCCTGCCAGTCCCCGCTACCACAGGCAATTCAAGAACACCCCAATTGTGACCAACATACCACTCCCCAGGCTGAGGGAATAAGTGTGCCCCAATCAGCCACTCTTTTCAATCCCTGTCACCTGGGTGGGGAACAGACTCTTGAGGGAAGAGGAACGGAAATCTCTCCATACAGCTGCACAAGCCACAAATTAAATCCCCTCAATAGGCTGGTAAACCCTACATCTGTGGAATATCTGAATAAACAACAAGTGTTCCCACAATAAGACTGGTGTAGCTGTAGCAGCAGTAGACATTGGTGGTAAGTACACGTGGGAGTTACAGCTCAGAGTCTGAGCTGGTCCCAGAGTGCCCACAACTGGTCCAGAGACCTACCTAGAGGTATCCACCTTGACACCAAGACTCATCTCCACCCAGCTGTCTGCAGGCTCCGGTGCTGGACACCTCACACCAAACAAACAACAAGATAGGAACACAGCCCCACCCACTAGCAGACAGGCTTCCTAAACTCCTGCTAAGCTCACAGAGACCCCAAAATCTCCACATTATGCAGCACTGCCCATCAGAGGGAAAAGACTCAGCTCCACCCACCAAAGCACAGACAACAGTCCCTCCCACCAGGAACCTTACACAAGCTCTTGGACCAACCTCACCCACCAGGGGGCAAACAATAGAAGCAAGAGGAGCTACGACCCTGCAGCTTGCGGAAAGCAGACCACAAACATGGTAAATTAGACAAAATGAGATGACAGAGAAATATGTTGCAGAAGAAGGAGCAAGGTAAAAATCCAAAAGACCAAATAAATAAAGAGGAAATAGGCAATCTACCTGAAAAAGAATTCAGAGTAATCATAGTAAAGATGATCCAAGATCTCAGAAATGGAATGCATGCACAGATCAAAATGGTACAAGAAATGTTTAACAAGGACCTAGAAGAGCTAAAGAATAAACAATCAGTGATGAACAACACAATAACTGAAATGAAAATTAGACCAGAAGGAATAAATAGAGGAATAACTGAGGCAGAAAAACGGATAAGTGAGGTGGAATATAGAATAGTGGAAATCACTGCCATGAAGCAGAATAAGGAAAAAAGAATGAAAAGAAATGCAGACAGTCTCAGAGACCTCTGTGACAACATTAAATGCACCAATATTCGAATTATAGGGGCCCCAGAAGAACAGGAGAAAGAGAAATGGTCTGAGAAAATGTTCAAATAGATTATAGTTGAAAACTTCCCTAACATGGGAAAGAAAATAGTCACCCAAGACCAGGAAGCACAGTAGGTCCCAGGCAGGATAAACCAAAGGAGAAACATGCCAAGACAGTAATTAATAAAATAAATTAAATTAAATACAAAGAAAATATATTAAAAGAAGCAAGGGAAAAACAACAAATAATATACAAGGGAATCTCCATAAGGTTATCAGCTGATCTTTCAGCAGAAACTCTGCAGGCCAAAGGGGAGTGGCAAGATATATTTAAAGTAATGAAAGGGAAAAACCTACAACCAAGATTACTCTACCCAGCAAGGATATCATTCAGATTAGAAGGAGAAGTCCAAAACTTTACAGACAAGCAAAAGCTAAGAAAATTCAGCACCACCAAAACAGATTTACAGCAAATGCTAAAGGACTTCTCTAGGCAGAAAACAGAAGAGAAGAAAAACATCTACAAAAACAAATCCAAAACAATTAAGAAAATGGAAATAGGAGCATACACATCGATAATCATGTTAAATGTAAATAGATTAAATGCCCCAACCAAAAGATACTGGGTGGATACAAAAACAGGACCTGTATATATGCTGTCTACAAGAGACCCACTTCAGACCTAGGGATACAAACAGACTGAAAGTGAGGGGATGGAAAAAGATATTCCATGCAAATGGAAATCAGAAGAAAGCTGGAGTAGCAATACTCATATAAGACAAAAGAGACTTTAAAATAAAGACTATTACAAGAGACATGGAGGGACACTACATATTGATCAAGGGAACAATCTAAGAAGAAGATGTAACAATTGTAAATATTTATGAACCCAACATAGGAGCACCTCAATACATAAGGCAAATGCTAACAGCCATAAAAGGGGAAATTGACAGTAACATATAGTAGTGGAGAATTTTAACACTCCACTTACACCAAAGGATAGATCATCCAGACAGAAAAAGCAGTAAGGAAACACAAGCCTTAAATGACACAGTAGACGAGACAGAATTAATTGCTATTTGTAGGACATTCCATCTAAAAGAGCAGAATACACTTTCTTCTCAAGTGCACATGAAACATAATGCAGTGTAGATTGCATCTTGGGTCAGAAATCAAGCCTAAGTAAATTTAAGAAAATTGAAATCATATCAAGCATCTTTTCTGACAACAAAGTTATGAGATTAGGAATCAGTTATAGGAAAACAACTGTAAAAAACACAAACACATGGAGACTAAACAATACACTACTAAATAACCAAGAGATCACTGAAGAAATCAAACAGGAAATTAAAGAATACATAGAAACAAATGAAAACAAAAACATGACAACCCAAAACCTATGGGATGCAGCAAAAACAGTTCTAAGATGGAAGTTTATAGCAGGATGATCCTACCTCAAGAAATAAGAAAAATTTCAAATAAACAACCTAACCTTACACCTAAAGCAACTAGAGAAAGAACAACAAACAAACCCAAAGTTAGTAGAAGGAGAGAAATCATAAAGATCAGCACAGAAATAAATGAAATAGAAATGAACAATAGCAAAGGTCAAGGGAACTAAAACCTGGTTCTTTGAGAAGATAAACAAAATTGACAACCCTTTAACCAGACTCATCAAGAGAAAAAGGAAGAGGACTCAAATCAATAAAATTAGAAATGAAAAAGGAGAAGTTACAACTGACACTGCAGAAATACAAAGGATCATAAGAGACTACTACAAGCAACAAAGAAAAGTCCAGGACCAGATGGCTTTACAGGTGTATTCTATCAAACATTTAGAGAAGAGCTAACACCCATCCTTTTCAAACTCTTCCAAAAAATTGCAGAGGGAAAAACACTCCTGACCTCATTGTACAAGGCCACCATCACCCTGATACCAAAACCAAAGATATCACATACAAAAAAATTACAGGCCAGTATCACTGATGAACATAGATGCAAAAATACTCAACAAAATACTAACAAACTGAATCCAACAACACACCAAAGGGGTCATACAACATGATTAAGTGGGATTTATCCCAGGGATGCAAGGAATCTTCAATATATGCAAATTAATCAATGTGATACACCATATTAACAAACTGAAGGAGAAAAACCATATGATCATCTCAATAGATTCAGAAAAAGCTTTTGACAAAATTCAACACGCATTTATCATAAAAACTCTCCAGAAAGTGTGCATAGAGGGAACCTACATCAACATAATACAGGCTAATATGAAAAATCCAAAGCAAACATCATTCTCAATGGTGAAGAACTGAAAGCATTTCCTCTAAGATCAGGAACAAGACAAGGATGTCCCCTCTCATCACTATGATGCAACATATTATTGGAAGTCCTAACCATGGCAGTCAGACAAGAAAAAAATAAAAGGAATACAATTTGGAAAAGAAGAAGTAAAACTGTCATTGTTTGCAGCTGACATGGTACTGTACCTAGAAAATCTTAAAGGTGCCACCAGAAAACTAATAGAACTAATCAATGGATTTAGTAAATTTGCAGGATACAATATTAATTCACAGAAATATCTTGCATTCTTATACACTCACAACAAAATATCAGAAAGAGAATTTAAGGAAATAATTTCATTCACTATTGTAAGAAAAAGAGTAAAATACCTAGGAATAAACCTACCTAAAAAGGCAAAAGACCTGTATGCAGAAAACTATAAGATACTGATGAAAGAAATAAAAGATGATACAAAGAGATGGAGAGACATACCATGTTCTTGGATTGGAAGAATGAATATTGTCAAAAT
Source organism: Physeter macrocephalus (assembly GCF_002837175.3). NCBI lineage: Eukaryota > Metazoa > Chordata > Mammalia > Artiodactyla > Physeteridae > Physeter > Physeter macrocephalus. Next base: position 35,246,396 of record NC_041226.1, on the reverse strand, counting down.
GTCTCTACTACCTAAGGCAATCTACAGATTCAGTACAATCTCTATCAAATTACATTTTTGTAATGTAAATGTAATTTGGCAAATGGAATTTTTCACAGAATTAAAATGAAAAATTTTCCAATTTGTATGGAAACACAGAAGACCCTGAATAGCCAAAGCAATCTTGAGAAAGAAAAATGGAGCTGGAGGAATAAGGCTCCCTGACTTCAGACTATCCTACAAAGCTACATTAATTAAGACAGTGTGGTACTGACACAAAAACAGAAATATAGATCATTGGAACAGGATAGAAAGCCCAGAGATAAACCCACACCCTTATGGTCACCTAATCTATGACAAAAGATGCAAGAATATACAATGGAGAAAAGACAGCCTCTTCAATAAGTGGTGCTGGGAAAACTGGACAGCTACATGTAAAAGAATGAAATTAGAGCACTTCTTAACACCATACATAAAATAAGCTCAAAATGGATTAGAGACTTAAAAGTAAGACAAGACACTACAAAACTTAAAGGAAAACATAGACAGAACACTCTTTGACATAAATCGCAGCAAGATCTCTTTTGCCCCACCTCCTAGAGTAATGAAAATAAAACAAAAATTTAAAAATGGGACCTAATGAAACTTAAGAGCTTTTGCACAGCAAAGAAAACTATAAACAAGATGAAAAAAAACCTCCAGAATGGGAGAAAATATTTGCAAATGAAGCAGCTGACAGGATTAATCTCCAAACTATACAAACAGCTCATCCAGCTAAATATCAAAAAAACAAACAACCCAATCAAAAACATGGGCAGAAGACCTAAATACACATTTCTCTGAAGAAGATATACAGATGGCCAAGAGACACATGAAAAGATCCTCAACATCACTAATTATTACAGAAATGCAAATTAAAAGTACAATGAGGTATCACCTCACACCAGTGAGAATGGCCATCATCAACAAATCTACAAACAATAAATGTTGGAGAGGGTGTGGAGAAAAGGGAACCCTCTTGAACTGTTGGTGGGAATGTAAATTGAAAGAGCCACTATGGAGAACAGCATGGAGGTTCCTTAAAAAACTAAAAATAGAACTACCATATGGTTTCTCAGAAAATAAAAGTGTACCTACCATATGACCTGGCAATTCCACTCCTGGGTATATATCTGAAAAAAAGAGAAAACCGTAATTCGAAAAGACACATGCATCCCAATGTTCAATGTAGCACTATTTACAATAGCCAGGACATGGAAGCATTCTAAATCTCCATCAACAGAGGAATAGATAGAGAAGATGTGGTACATGTATACAATGGACTATTACTCAGCCATAAATAGGAATGAAATTGGGTCATTTGCAGCAATGTTGATGGACTTAGAGGCTGTCATACAGAGTGAAGTAAGTCAGAAAACAATTATTGTATATTAACACATATATGTGGAATCAAGAAAAATGGTATAGATGATCTCATTTGCAAAGAAGAAATAGAGACACAGAAGTAGAGAACAAACATATGGGTACCAAGGGGGAAAAGGGGTGGGATTGACATATATATACTTTTGATACTATGTATAAAATAGATGACTAATGGGAATCTACTGTATAGTACAGAGAACTCTACTCAATGCTCTGTGGTTACCTAAATGGGAAGAAAATCCAAAAAAGAGGGGATATATGTATACATTTAGCTGATTCACTTTGCTGTATAGCAGAAACTAACACAACATTGTAAAACAACTATACTCCAATAAAAATTAAATAAATAGTTGAATGAACAAAATGATGGCATTTATTTCCCCCAGGTACATTACCAAATTATATTTAAATTCCTGTGGATGCCTGTGAGTAATAGAAATTACTCTTTAAAGTTATTTATTCAGAAGTTCTTTCTACCTGTTTTCAATGATAGAGCCATATGGTTAATTCATTTGTTTAAAAGTGAACAAGACTAGGTCATAGGGCTTTGCAATTATTTTTATAAGTATATGTATTTTAAAATGGTGATTCTGATCTCTATGATGATATATGAATAACTTCCACTTGGAAGCTCATTTTAAAATAGGAAATAGTAATTTATTATGTGGATAAATTGTTAACTGACATAGTGATTCTTAAAATGGAACATTTTTTCTTCTCAGTATTGAGATGCGAATCCTAGCATCACTAAATATTTGCAGTCAAAGGCCAAACTTGTATTTTGAAAAAAGTTAGTATTAAACATTGACATCTTTAAGTATAAAATGACAGGGTAATTTGTTTTGTTACCAGGGATTTGATTAATTGCATTTTAGCAAGGAATAATTCCTATAAGCATATATAAATGAGGTGTGGACAAAAATATTGTTTAGGGAGTTTTGTATTTGTGTATATTAATTGCCTGGTTTTCAAGGATGACTCATGCATTTTCATTCAAACTTCAAATGTCCTTCAAATGAACAACCTGTACCTGAATTTAAATCCTTACAAAGAAATAGCATTAGAAGCTCTACTTTCATTTTGAAGATAACTAAGAATATTAAACTTTTTTCTCATTTTTTTTCAGATTAACCTTAGCCTACTGACTATCAAATTTTTAAATGCATCAAGAACATTTTTTGTCTGAAAAACATGGCTTGTGTTAATAGGCAAAGTTTCAGGGTTAAGGAAGAAAACATAAGTAAAAAGTGCTATCCCAAAGCTTCAAAAATTCACTTCCTCAAAATCAAGCATTGGTAATAAAATAAATGAAATAAATTTCCCCTGCTCTCTTCTTTGCACCAATACACTTTAGGATTTTTTTCAATGAGTCAGCCCAATCTTAGTTATTTAAATGAAGCTGAATAATCAATCCAAAAAACCCACCTAAGTTTTATCTTAAAGCAATCATTTTTCCAAGTTTTTCCTACTATTTCCTGGCTAACTGAATCAGAAATGTTGGTTTTAAAAATATTTTTGATAGTATTTCTTTACCTGTTTTTGTAACTTCATTTCCTATTCTGACAAAATCAGGGAGTGCTAAAAATAACAAACGTGACTAATTCTCAATTACCTGCAATAAAGAGAAGCAAAAGGGGAACTGGCATGATGGAATAAATTACATCCACTGCTAGTTTAAAAATCCAATTTTAACCATTACTTTCAAACTCCTTCTTATTAACAAATAAAATTGAACTTCTCTAAGTTCCATTACCTCTTCCTTCATCTGAAAAATACCCTGATGGAGTTGATGGCATAAAGATAAATATTCCAAAGACAGGAAAGAGGGGATAGAAGTGGAGCAAGAAATATGGATACTTTGCATACTTGATGTTTCACTCCATATCTATAAATAAAAATGAAATAAATAAATAAATAGTCGAATGAACAAAATGATGGCATTTATTTCCCCCAGGTATATTACCAAATTATTTTAAAATTCCTGTGGATGCCTGTGAGTAATAGAAATTACTCTTTAAAGTTAATATAACAAAAAATATCAAATGTAAGCAAAAATTCTTAGAATAAAATGTAATTTTTATGAGGTGACAATCTTGCCTGAGATCTGTGTTATTCTCCAACATACATATATATTCCTTTGTCCTTTAAATTTAGGGGGTGTTGGGATAGAAGGAAGGATAGGTGTATAGATTTATGTGATAAAACAAATATAGCAAAATTAAATTAAAATAAATCTAGATGGAGTGTACAATTTTTTCAACTTTTCTGCTTGAAATTTTTCATAATAAAATTTGGGAAATAAAAATCATAATTCTAAAAGAAATCCCCTCCAAATAAATTTAATATAATATTAGAAGATAATTAAATATTGCATGAGTTGGTTTTCCCTGACCATATCAAGTGCTTTCAAATATATGGAACTACTAGAACCTTTATACATTGCTGGAGGGAAAGTAAAATGATACAACCACTTTAGGAAACAATTTGGCACTGTCTTAAAAATTTAAACATATAATTACCATGTAAACCAATTATTCCTCTTCTAGGTATTTACTCAAGAAAATTTAAAAAATAAAAAGAGCTTTGCACATAAGAGCCAAACACCAGAAAGAACTCAAAATTCTACCAACAGGTGAAAAACAGTTTATCCAAAGGAATAGTTATCAGCAATAAAAAGGAATGGGATGTTGATACATGCAGCAATATGAATGAACTTCAAAATCATTAGGCTGAGTGAAAAAGGCTAAACAAACGTACATAATCTGTGCTTGCAGATAATTCAAACTACTCTATAGGCTGAGTGAAAAAGGTTAGACAAATATACATAATCTATGGTTACAGATAACTCAAACTACTCTATAGTGACAAAAAGTCCATCAGTGATTCCCAGGGTACAGGGTGGACAGAAGAATGAATTACTAAAGAGCACAAGAAAACTTTTGAGGATGATAGAAATATTTATTGTAGCCATGTTTTTTGGGTCGATGCATATGTTGAAAATGGCCAAGTTTTACACTTTAAATATGTGCAATTTACTTTACTTCAACTATGCCTCAGTAAAATTACCAAAAAAAATGGCATGAATTGGGCTTTTCAAGCGTTCTTCAACACACAAACAGAAATATTTCAGAAGCACTATAAAGTAATATGAGGAACATTATAATTTTTAAAATGATATATATAGGGATTTCCTTGTGCAAAATGACTTTTAATGGGTATCATTTCCAACCGTGGGCATGAATTTTGTTAGATACACCAGCTTTGCGGACATGCTTTGTAATCGTGCAAACTGTACAGTCATAGAGGATTCCTAGCTTGGTTTAATGCTCTGCTGTTGCCATCTTAAAATTCTTAATAATTTTTTTTTTCACAAATGGGTCTTTTTAATATATGAATTTATTTATTTTTGGCTATGTTGGGTCTTCGTTGCTGCGCATGAGCTTTCTCTAATTGCAGCAAGCGAGGGTTACTCTTCGTTGCAGTGCACCAGCTTCTCATTGCAGTGGCTTCTCTTGTTGCAGAGCATGGACTCTAGGCTCGGGGGCTTCAGTAGTTGTGGCACGCAGACTCAGTAGTTGTGGCTCGTGGGCTCTAGAGAACAGGCTGAGTAGTTGTGGTGCACGGGCTTGGTTGCTCTGCAGCATGTGGGATCTTCCCGGACCAGGGCTCAAACCTGTGTCCCCTGCATTAGCAGGTGGATTCTTAACCACTGCGCCACCAGGGAAGTCCCATAAAATTCTTAATAATTTTTGAACAAGGGACCTCTCATTGTCATTTGCTACTGAATCTGACAAATTATGTAACCAGTCCTGTGCCAGAGGCAATTTAATAGAACTAGGCCTCTTGGTAATAAAGAGTAGATCTGCACTCAAAGCACATCTATTCATGGTTTGGAAATTCTACAAGGGAAAAGGTATGGAAAATTAGATTGCACAGGGTGGATTTTTGGTATCATTAGCAGGATAGAATGTTTATCGACTCAAAGCACATGCTAAATGAAGATTTTCCTGACCAAACCAGGCAATAACAACATTTGGAGCTCTAGATAGTTAATGAGTAACTCTCAGCACTTCAAATTACTTTCATTTTTTTTCTTTCTACGTCAAGGTATAAATTATACATCATTCCCCAGATGTGTGATGGTAGTTGGAGACCACCTCTAACAGTTATTAGAGAGCTGATGATATACATGTTATTTGCTCTTGGGCTTTGCAGAGACAAACACGTTAAACCATACTGCACAGATGTTTCTTCTACCACAATTACTGAAACAGCCATGTACTGTAGTAAAATTTCCAAGCATGAAACAGAAACAAAATGATTATGAGTGCTGAAGTTATTCAATCTCCCTTCTTTTTTTGGTTTTTGTTTTTTTGGCCAACAGACATGAAGCATATCAACAAACTGATCCTGTACTATCAACAAGAGAAGCTGATTAATAATGTATCACCAGGAAACTTGCTGGTATTTCCTTGTGAAACAAAATTTTACCTTCTCTGTTTCCTCTCCCACTTTAAAAGCCTTAGGTTTTTGAATATCCAGAGTAGAGGCCAAGAAAGAGCACTTGCCTTAGCTATACAGAAACTGACCACAACAATAAGTCCTGGGTCACTTGCTTGATGTCTTGCTTGTAGCTAGATACAGCTGCCTTTTAGAGACTGGTTATAAAAACTTTCCAAGGCTTTGCTGAGCTGTGAAACTTGTTCCTCACCACAAGAAAATACAGACAATAAAAATCCAGGAGCTGAAACAGAAAGAAAAAGGTAAGTTGTTCACATTAATAATCAGGAATTGGGCTGGCAATAAGGGTCAATTTATTATCATAATGGTTATTATATTTCACATTTCATCATATAGGCATAATGTTCATATTGTTGAGGAAACTAATGTAAACACATTATTACAGATTAGAGTCAGAACACAGAGGACATTGTGTGTACAAGCACAGTAGATTATTATCTAAGAGCAATATCACATGATCTGGAGTATTTCACAAAAATCAATTTTATGTATTAAATATTGACCACTTGTTCTACCCAGTGTACAGGACTGACCTTGAGCTGATTATTGGCTGGTTGACTGGCTGAGGAAGAGGCTTAAGATTTGCACCTGCAAACAGTTCAAGAAGTTTGACTGTCCAAGGTCACACTATAAGGGAAACATTATTTTTTTTAATATTTATTTATTTATTTGGTTGCACCAGGTCTTAGTTTCACCTCGTGTGCAACTTAGCTGTGGCAGCCAGGGTCCTTAGTTGTGGCAGGTGGGCTCCTTACTGCGGCATGCATGTGGGATCTAGTTCCCTGACCAGGAATTGAACCTAGGCTCCCTGCATTGGGAGTGTGGAGCCTTAGCCACTGCACGACCAGGGAAGTCCCCCAAAACATTTTTAAACTAATTTAGGGTCTTCAGGCTCCAGACAGGCTTCCTCGGCCAAATTGTGCCATGACCTCCAGGGTCACATGATTGCCAAATTTCTGTCATAAGTAATTTCAATTGCCCTAATCATTTTTTAAACTAATTTAATTGAATGAATCTATAAATTCAAAATAATATATCAGAAAGAATAACTGAAATCCCTAACTCAAATTGAATTTAGCCACATAGCTGAAGTGAATATTATTCTTGATTTCTACATTTGTAATTTTGGTTTGGTTGCCACTTTCTCTTTTTAAATTTCACTTCTGGTATGTCAACTTTTATCCTGCAATCCTGGAGTAGATATGCCCATTTAACAACAACAAAAATAAATAAATAAAAAGCAAAGCAGAGAAGAAAAATTGTTGTAGAATTTAATTTAAATTTGCCTTCCCCAATAAAGAAGATGTGGTACATATATACAATGGAATAACACTCAGCCATTAAAAAGAATGAAATAATGCCATTTGCAGAAATATGGATGGACCTAGAGATTATCATATTAAGTGAAGTAAGTCAGCCAGAGAAAGACAAGAATCATATGATATCATTTATATGTGGAATCTAAAATATGATACAAATGAACTTATTGACGAAACAAACAGACTCACAGACACAGAAGACAAACTTATGGTTACCAAAGTGGAAAGGGCAGAGGAGAGATATTGATAAATTAGCAGTTTTGGATTAGTAGTACAAACTACTATATGTAAAACAGAAAAACAGCAAGGTCCTACTGCATAGCACAGGGAACTATATTAAATATCTTGTAACAACCTATAATGGAAAAGAATATGAAAAAGAATATTTATGTATATGTATAACTGAATCACTTTGCTGTACATCAGAAACTAACACATTATAAATCAACTGTACTTCAGAGTTTGGGATTGACATGTACACACTGCTATATTTAAAATAGATAACCAACAAGGACTTACTGTATAGCACAGGAAACTCTGTTCAATACTCTATAGTAACCTAAAAGAATTTGTAAAAGAATAGATATATGTATAACTGAATCACTCTGCTGCACACCTGAAATTAACACATTGTTAATCAACCATACTCCAGTATAAAATAAAAATTAAGCAAAAAAACATATACTTACAGTTACCATGCAATTCTCAGTTTGTAAGTTTGCAAAGTATTGTTCTTATTAATACAGGGTCAGGATATATTCCCAGTAGATTACTAAAGGTAAGATAACTATTAGGTTCATTCAAAATACAATAAATACAGTAAATAAATAAATAAATTTTCCTTCCCGAGAAGGCAAAAACTGTTAATCCTTCTTAGGTGTGAAGCTAGATAAGGAGTCTGTACAGCAGTCTCTCTGGTAAGATCATAGAGAAAGGGAATAATTCATGTTTCCAGAATAAGAAAGTCCTTGAAAGAAGGATACACCAGGTCCTGCTTCTACTCTAAAAGCAAACATTTTCATTTCTATTACAGTACTATTGTATGAAATAGGAGAATAAGTAAAAATAAATAAATAAATACTTTAAAAAGCAGGTACATAATTAAAATTATTTTACATTTATCTGGAGGAGGGAAGAGTCCTAATGAAATCCCTTTCTGGTGTATCATACTGACCCCAGCTTGATTTTGTCTATACCAAGCTTTCTCAACCTTGTCACTATCGATACTTTGGGCCAGATAATTATCTGTCTTGCGTAGTCAAGACTTTTTAGCAGTATCCCTGGTCTCTACCCCTATATGCCAATAGCAGTGCCCTCCAACAAGTCATGACAATGTAGCAGAGCAGAATTTGCCCTCCCAAAATATTTCTTTGACATGAAGATTATTTTAGGCTGATTATTTGTTTTTTTAATTTTTGATTGAATTATAGTTGATGTACAATATTTCAAGTGTACAGCAAAGTGATTCGGTTATACATATATATTATTTTTCAGATTCCTTTCCATTATGTTATTATAAGATATTGATTATAGTTCCCTATGTTATACAGTAGATCCTTGCTGTTTATCTGTTTTATATATACTACTGTGTACCTGTGAATCCCCATTTCCTAATTTACTCCTCTCTCCCTTTCCCTTTGGTAATCATAAATTTGTTTTCTATGTCTGTGGGTCTATTTCTGTTTTGTTAATAAGTTCACTGGTATCATTGTTTTACATTCTACATATAACTGATATCACATATTTATCTCTCTCTGTCTGACTTCATTTAGTATGAAGTATATATATATATGAAGTATATATATATATATATATATATATATATATATATATATATATACCACACTTTCTTTATCCATTCATCTGCTGATGGACATTTAGGTTGCTTACATGTCTATTTACATGGCTATTTAAAATAGTGCTGCTATGAATATTAGGGTGCATGTATCTTTTTAAATTAGAATTTTTGTCTTTTCTTGATATATGCCCAGGAGTGGGATTGCTGGACCATATGGTAGTTCTATTTTTAATTTTTTAAGGAACCTCCATATTGTTCTCCATAGTGGTTGCACCAATTTACATTCCTACAAACAATATAGGAGGGTTCTCTTTTCTCCATACCCTCTCCAGCGTTTATTATTTGTAGACATTTTGGTGATGGCAGTTCTGACTGGTGTGAGGTGATACCTCACCGTAGTTTTGATTTTCATTTCTCTAATAACAAGGGTTTGTTAATTTGCATTTCTCTAATTAACAATGTTGAGCATCTTTTCACGTGCCTGTTGAACATCTCTATGTCTTCTTTGAAGAATTGTCTATTTATATCTTCTGTACATTTTTTATTGGGTTGTTTGTTTTACTGATATTGAGCTGAATAACCTGCCTGTATATTTTGGAAATTAATACCTTGTCAGTCACATCATTTGCAAATATTTTTTCTTATTCCATAGGTTGTTTGTTTTTTTTATGGTTTTGTTTACTGTGCAAAAGCTTTTAAGTTTAATTAGGTCCCCTATGTTTATTTTTGCTTTTGTTTCTATTACTCTAGGAGAGGAATGCAAAACAATATTGCTGCAATCTATGTCAAAGAGTGTCCTGCCTATGTTTTTCTTTAGTTTTATAATATCTGGTCTTACATTTAGGTCTTTAATCTATTTTGAGTTTATTTTTGTACATGGTGTTATAGAATGTTCAAATTTCATTCTTTTACATGTATCTGTCCAGTTTTCCCAGCACCACTTATTGAAGAGACTGTCTTTTCTCCATTGTATACTCTTGCCTCATTTGTCATATCCTGTTCCATTGATTTATGTCTGTTTTTGTACTGGTACCATACTGTTTTGATTACTGTAGCTTTGTCGTATAATCTGAAGTCAGAGAACCTGATTTGTCCAGCTCCAGTCTTCTTTCTCAAGATCACTTTGGGTATTCAGGGTCTTTTGTGTCTCCAGTGAAATTTAAAAATTTTTTGTACCAGTTCTGTGAAAAAAGTCTTTGGTAATTTGATAGGGGTTGCATTGAATCTGTAGAGGCTGATTATTTTTAAGAAACTACAAACACTGGAGAACCTCTAAAAACCAGGTAGAAAATACTTTTTTGTAAGAGACATTTACAGGTACAGATGGTCCCCAAATTATGATGATTCAACTTACATTTTTTTTAACTTTATGATGGTGTGAAAGTGATTGATAAGCATTCAGTAGAAACTGCACTTTGAACTTAAAATTTTGATCTTTTCCTGGGCCACATCTCCCAGTCAGCCACAAGATCAAAAGGGTAAACAACTGATACATTTACAACCATTCTGTATCCATACAACCATTCTGTTTTTTATTTTCAGTACAGTGTTCAATAAATTACATGAGATATTCAATAATTTATTTTAAAATAAGCTTTATGTTGGTTGATTTTGCCCAACTTCAGGCTAATTGAAGTATTCTGAACATGTTTAAGGTAGGCTAGGCTAAGCTATGATCTTTAGGAATTTAGGTATAAAATGAATTTTTGACTTATGATATTTTAAACTTATGATGGGTTTATCAGGATGTAACGCCATCATACATAAATGAAGATCTGTATAAGGCAAATCTCCATTTGTGAGGGTGTCTCCCACCCTCTATCAGGAAGAGGGGGATAGTCTTATCACTGAAAACTCTTATTAATGCAGCAAAGACTTAACTCCATATAATAACCTTACTCTTGTTTATTGTGCTTTTCCTGGTAATCTCTCAGGTTAAGTGACTCCCTACATCCAACATCTTCTTTTGTCTTTAGTTAGTTGAAGGTGGTATTTAAGGTGAGGGTTTCTGCTATTTCGGGAAGTTACTCAGTTTTTCTGGGTATCTCCCGTGTATACAGGAGGTATACATGTTACTAAACTTTTATTTGATTTTCTCCTGTTAATCTGTTTTACACCAATTTAATTAGTAAACCAGCCAAAGAATCTAGGAAGGAAATTTTTTCTGCTCTTATGACAACTAAAAATATTCTCAGACATTGCCAAGTGGCCCCTTGGGGAGCAAAATCACCCCCAGCTGAGAACCACCACCCTACACAGTACTGCCTAGAATAGCACATGGCACATTCCCCTTACATAGTATTTGCATATAATGTCCCCTCTTTCTGGCTTGGTCTTCTTCAGATACACAGACGCATGCACACACACACACACACACACACACACACACACACACACACACACACATAGGTGTTTCTTTCAGATTTTAAGAAGAATTTTTTAAATGGGAAATGTTAAAACTTGAAGGTTATATTTTCTTATTTTAATATAAAAAACATTTACTAAGTACTTATTACATGCAGAGCAATGTGCAATACATTAAATAAGTTCTAAAGATAAAAAAGGAACACTTCCTTCCAAAAAATAGTTTCTAATCTGTAAAGAGAGATCCAAATTATTAGAACACATTGCAGAGTAAATTAACACCATTAGAGTGGACAAATGGTGAGGAAATTAAAAGAAGATATGACACCTAGGCATATTAGTCAAATAACTTTCTTAAGGCTCTTTGCAAGAAACAACCTTGCCCTCTTTCTTGAAGACATGTTTAAAAGTCCCTGAATTTAAATTTCTCCCCTAAAACCTCCTTCTTCTTTCTAGGAATGTTAGGAAACTTTAGTTAGAAGAACCATGAATTTCTCTCAGGCGATGTTAAATTTCAAGACACTTAATCAGAGGTGTCTGTTTATTCATCACTATTCAGTGCTAATACTCTCTTACATTACATCCTGTGAAAATGACAATTTTTTTGGTCTTCTTAGAACTCTGGTAATTAACTGAGAGAATTAATAGCTTCATTTTGTATGGAGGAATTAAAGGCCCAGAAAATCTCACTGAGTTTTCAAAATTATTGTGAGAAATAACTTTATATCCTTATTTTAAAATGTGCTATTGTTAGCTTTAATGTGGTTTAAAAGTTATATCCTACTGAGCTTGAATTACAGCTGACAGTAGTTTGAAGCAGAACCTGGTTTGGTTATGAGCTAAAAAGCCATGTAACATTATTATTAAGAGAACTGGCACAGAAAAGTTTCATGCATAAATCTTGTCTATAAATATCTTTAGTAACCGAAGCTTTAATTTCAAAAGCAAAGCTATGTATCAGAAAATTGATAATTAGAAAAAGAGCTTAATTATTTCTTCCATTTTTCTAATAGAAAGAGCAAAGAAGTTAGGTAGAACATATAAGAAATCTGCTAGCTGATCTTTGAAACTAGGAATGTCAATGAGGTAAACCCCATCATTTCTTTAGCTAATAGACTAAGCAAGAAGATCAGAAAAGCAAACAAATTGTCATATTTTGCAAGTATGCCACAAAAAACTTCTGAAACAGGATAAAGATCCAAAATTGGTTTATATTCTTTAGCTCACAGTTGCTGACATGGTAAATTCTAGACTAGTAATATTCATTATAGCCACTTAAGCCTAGATATAGACAATGCTAAGACTAATCAAAGGTGAATAATAAAGGATGGCTAATGTTTAAATAAATTTCTTAATCTGGTAGTCTGTTTAAACTAATGATGTCATTAATACTTATTATTAGAGGTTTTAATTAAAAATTATTAATTTTTTACTAATGTTTTTTACTAATGTGAAGCCCCACCTGTTGGTTCAGATCACAAGGCAGTAATCATCTTGTCACTGTACACGTTAATTTAAAGGTGGGGTAAATATGCAGGAGAAATGAAATAGTTCCCAATGTGTTGACATTATACCAGGCCATAAAGTGTCAGTAAGTAAAGTATTCTAATAGAGAAATCATCAGAAAAGACAAGGCCCACATCAATGTAATTACCATGGAAAATGAGATCTGGGGCAGTGGATAACCCTAGGTTGTTTTGGTACCATGATAGCAACAATGAAGGTATTTAAAAGATTTTTTTAATTTTTGAAATAATTTTAGACTTACAGAAAGTTGTAAAAACACTACAGAGAATTCTCACTTCACCCAGTATGCCCTAATGTTAACATTTCATATAATTATGAATAATTTTATAAATAATTAATATTGATACAATACTATTAAGCTGCAGACATTGTAGCTCATTAACTTTCTCTCTATTGTTCTTTTTCTGGACCAAGATCCTACATTGCATTTGGCTGTTATGTCTTCTCAATATCCTCCAACCTGTGACAGTTCCTTCGTCTTTCTTTGTCTTTCATGACCTTCACACATTTGAGGAGCATTTGTTAGCTATTTTGTCCCTTAAAAATCCCTTAATTTGGGGTTGTCTCACGTTTGCTTATGATTATATTGAGGTCGCTTTTCTGGCAAAAATACTATAAAAATGATGTTATATCTTTCTCTGAGCATTGTATTAGGAAATAAATGAATAAATGGTAATGTATCTCATTACTAGTCATGTTAAATTTGGTCACTTGGTCAACATTTTTGTTGCCAGATTTGTCCACTATGAAGGTACAAGAACCTTCAGAAGGAACACTGCTCTACTGACATGTTAGTTTTAGCCCAGTGAATGTCTTTTGAACTTCTGACATCCATAACCAGAAGGAAATAAACTTGGTGTTTTTAAGCCACTGAGTTTGTGGTAATTTGTTACAGTAGCAATAGGAAACTAATACAACACCCATTTTATTATTTAAAATAAAAACATTCAATTTATCAGATATTTCTGAAAGAAAAGTGTTTGCATTAATCAGGATTTATATCTTGCAAAAAATAATTTGACTTGCTACTCTTGAAAATGAGGAAGCCTTAATTTCATAGACCACAATTGGCTGGAAACAGGAGATTTTGATTCAAAAATACCAGCTTTATATTTGCTTTCAATTCCAGGTCTAGTGTCTAGTGTACTCTAGGATCAGCAGAGCCATTGTATTTCTTCAAAGAGATAAAACTCAGGAAAATTCTTTCAACTAGGTTGGGTATATGAATGAAATGGAGAGAACATCAAGTAACACCCAGAGCTCAAAGCAACTATTTAATTTTAGTTAGATAAAAGATTATCTAACTAAATACTTTGACTTTGTATTTTACTAAATATAATCTTCTGTGTACATTTGGTTTTTCCGTAATCAAATATGTGTGGTTGCATGCGTGTATGTGCCTATGTATTCATATGTCCCTCTTCATAGTGGGTTAAACATAGAATTAATCATTTTATTTCATTGAAATTACAGGTATTCCACAAGTAGTTTCTATTGTTCATGGGGAACACGATGTTGATAATGATGAGAAAAATATTTACATTATTTTTTTTCTTAGACCACTGCAAACATTTTTTAAAGTCAGTTTGATTTTCCCTGGGTTAATTCTTCAGAAAGATTGATTTATTTTCCCCAGCTTTACTGATGTATAATAGACTTGTAACATTGTGTATGTTTAAGTTATACAAAGGGATAATTTAATGTAAGTATATAATGCAAATGATTATCACAAGGGTAGTTAACATATGTACACCTCACATAGTTATTATTTTAATTTGTGGTGAGAACATTTAAGATTTACTTTCTTAGAAATTTTCAAGTATACAACATAGTATTATTAACTATAATCACCATTCAGTATATAACACCTCCAGAACTTATTCAATTTATAACCGAAAATTTGTACACTTTGATCAACATCTCCCTATTTCCTCCACGCCCCAGCCCCTAGCAACTAAAAATCTACTTCCTGTTTGGCTTTTTTAGATTCCACGTACAGGTGAGATCATACTGCATTTGTCTTTATCTGACTTATTTCACTTAGCATAATGCTTTCATTGTTCATCCATGCTGTTGCAAATGGCAGTTCTTTATTTTTTTTAAATTTTATTGGAGTATAGTTGATTTACAATGTTGTGATAGTTTCAGGTGTGCAACAAAATGATTCAGTTATACATATATATATTTATTCTTTTTAAATTTTATTTTATTTTATATTGGAGTAATAGTTGATTAACAGTGTTGTGCTAGTTTCAGGTGTACAGAAAAGTGATTCAGTTATACATATACATGTAACTATTCTTTTTCAAATTATTTTCCCACTTAAATCTTCCTTTTCCTATATGAATAACATTCCATTATACATATGTATTGTGCACTTTTTTTATCCGTTAATTCATTGATGGACACTTAGGTTGTTTCCATGCCTTGGTTATTATGAATAATGCTGCAATAAACACAGAGGTGCAGATATCTCTTCAAGATGGTGATTTCATTTCTTCTGGATATACACCTAGAAGTGGAATTGCTGGATGATGTGATAATTCTATTTTTAATTTCTTGGGGAACTTCCATACTGATTTCTATAGTGGTTGAACCAATTTAAATTCCCACCAACAGTTCATAAGGGTTCCCTTTTCTCCATCACATTATTCTTAAACATTCATACACTTTTGTACCTTTTCTTGGATATTACCTGAAAAAGCCACATAGTGCTCTTGTGGTCACAGGAGCAGTATTTTCACCTTGACTGGACACATTTCTTCTTATTTCAATTTTGGTCTCCTACTTGATTGGGGATAAAATCAAAGTTTGATTTTTTTTTTTTATTGACCACTTCTGAAAAAGAACCATTACTCTTCCAAGTTTAATTTTTTTAAATTGTTGTTATTGTCTAAATTCTGAAAGTACTCCCAAGTAGTTAATTCATTTTGGTAAAATAAATTTGATTTCTATAATACTGTTTAAATTTAGAAAATTCTAAATGGTGTCTTTGGCTTTGAACTACATATAGTTTCTTCATATGACTTGATTTGTTTCCATTTATTTCTTTAAAAAAATCTACAGTGCAAAACAGAAGTTAAAATGAGATCAGATGATAAAAGTGATGACTCAGATAAATCTTATAAGTCTTACTTCATATGGGAATATTATCAAATCAAGAAACACTCTTATTTTTCATCAGTTCCTAAGACTCAATTGGAAAAACAAGAATTTTTAAAATAATTTTCTAGAATTTAAACAAATCTTCTTCTTTATTTGAAAAACTTACTTTGTTTCTCAGAACACAGTGCAAGAAAGATTTGTTTTTAAGGTTTATATTATTTTATACAAAAAAGACCATGATAAATCTATACTAATTTTTCTTATCATTCACTAAAAAGAACATTTCTGAGCACCTACTGTGTGCATGACATTGTGCTGTAGTGACAAACATAACTAATATTTTAAAATAAACAATAGAATACTGAGAAGCTAACTGGAAGTATTATTAAGCTTTGGCTAGATTTTGCTTGGGGCAAGTCGGGCCAAGAATGGGAATAATAAACTATATTGAGGCAGCCCAGGATGTCAGAGATGAATCTCTAATGAATGAGGTGGAAACATGAGGCATTAATGATTGGGTTTTTCTTTCACTGATTTAAGTGTAAGAGATGAAACTTGGAAAAGTAAAAGTTTTCCTTAGGCAGGGAAAGAGATGCATGAGTGCTTCTCTAGGGGATGGACAGCTGCCAGTCTAGAGAACAAGCTAACCAGTGTACAAGTCACAACCAAGAGAGCCAGGAATATCTGCCAGGCAGGCAAGAATGATTAATATTTAACCATTTATCCACCCATCAGGACACTTTCACACTTCAGACAGCAAAGGTCGAGCACAAAAAGCAATTTCTCCCCTTGCAGGATTTTGTGATAGCTTGATTGCTAACTACCTGGGTTAGTGGTCACTGTGATTAAATTACCCATATGGTCGACATTTTCTTTATCCTAACATTCTGGAAATATGCAGTTATTGTTGGTGATTTTTTTCCTTCTAAATATTCTGTATTGTGTACTGAAGATCTTAGAACCCTCTAGTGCCTTCACATGCTTCTTGTTATAAATTAACTTAGAAAACTAATGGGAAACACAGCTCTCTTAGAAGCTCAGGGACAACACCTTTGTTTTTCCCAACACGAATGATAAAACTGAGATCCAAAATGACAGCAACACATTCAGAGCTCAATCAAAGGTGATTGGGGACCTTCACTTATTTATTATGCTATCTTTCCTGTGTCCTATTTGTTTAATGTTGCTCTATTTTAACTAGGGCCCATGCAGTTGGGTAAAAAGAAATCATAACTAGTATTAATGAGTTCCCTTTTGGGTAAGAGGACTCCTAGGTGAGTCTATCACAGATTAAGCCTTCCAAGAGAGTCTAATTTGAGTGTTATTTATTCTGTCACTACTACTTATCAATTATTTAACATAATCTTTGATCACCAGCTTATTTCAACATCTAAAAATATTAAGGTACAGTTAGGAGAAGTCTTTTTGAAATTAGCTCCTATACTTTCTGGAAACAAGTATGCTTCTAGGGAACTAAAGGAAGAAAAAGCCAAGATTCTCTGACTCATATAATTTGGAACTTAAAATGCCTATCTCTATTCCTGTAGCATAATTCATTCACTGAAGTTCATGACATAATAAGGCTCACAAGATTACAACAGAGACAAGAGGGGTAACCAGGGCTTTCTACTCTCCAGACACGATGTTAGGAGGGAAGGAGATGGTTGAGATTACAAAGGGGCGAGTGAATAACACCTTTCTTTTCCTTAATCAGTCTCTGAATCTGTCAAAAAATAAGACAGAAGAATCAGCACGTGGAAGCAAAAAATTGTCCTTACAACTGGTAAACTGCATAGGAGGATGTAGCAAGATAGTGGACTTCCTAATACTACATCATAGAATTAGACTAACTTGCCCATGCATTAACAACCAGGAAATTTGCATACCTCCCCATGTAGAGGCACACCTTGTAAAAGTTAATAAAATCAAGAGCAGACCAGAGCCCATGCTTCTTACAGGTACCTTGGTTCCCAAGAGGAAAGAGTGGCTTAGCCATGCATGCCTTCTTCATGCAAACATCAAACAAAACTCATCCCAGCTATCCTCATTTCCGAAGGTGGTGGGATAAAAGTGGTAGTCAGGTCTACTTAGGGAAAATGTCTTATTGGTAAAAGTTAAAGAATTGAAGACTAAGCAGTCTTTTCAAGTGAGTTTCTACTCCTGTCTGAATGGAGTGGGCTCTGCCAATAGAAATGTAATCAGGTCTTAGAAGAAAGACCAAAGTCCTCAGATGAACCCAGCATCATCCCAGCTCTCCCTCTACACCTTAGAAACTCCTGACCTGAGGAAAATGAATAGAAAGGAGTGGTGATTTGGAAAGGGAAAGGCAAATTAGTCCCAGATAAGATGGGTATCAATAGGACATTGCTCACATTTCATCAGAGCAAATACAAAGTTTGGACAAAGATGCCTGTATCTGAGAGATAAATGAACAGTAATGCCATGGCAATTTTGCAAACATACGATAAACGCATTTGAAAGAATGAACAAAGGAACAAAAGCAACAAATGAGATGTACAGAAGGGAGACAAAGAACTCAGTATGGGAGAAAATATCACCTAAGAAATAAAAGCAACACTATACAAGTGCTACAGAAGAATGTAAAAAAATTGACACAACATAAAAATTACATAATTAAAAAATTAGAATGAGATGAAAACATACTGTAACATTAAGAGAACAGATGTAGGAATAAATAACTCCAATACAGATATATTGCTTAAGTGAAAAAATAGTGAGGGACAGAATAGAGGTGAGTTAATAAGAAAAAATTTGACACATTCATAATGAGTAAAAAAAAAGGCAAGAATAGGAATAACTAGTGAGGAGATGAAATTATATAGAACAGGAAAAAATGATCCAAAATAAAGACAGTATCTTTGACATAATGAAAATAAGATATGAAGCATAAAAATATTCAGAATATAGGAAAATGGGTTTGAAATGTAGAAAGACATGACTAGTCAGATTAAGTATGTATAATATCTCATGGAAAAGTGATCAAAACAAGTATATCAAGATTAATTTTGACCTATTGAACTATAAAGAAAAAGGAAGGCTTTTGACATCCAGTTACAAAAAATAAATCACTTACAATATGAAAGATTAAATCTAGACTGATCTCATACTGCACAGCAATAATCAATGCCAGAAGATATGTAATACTTTCTAAAAAAATTCTAGGAAAGATATTTTCACTCAGCAACATACCTACACAAATTCTCCTTCAAGTTAAATGAAACTAGGAAAAAAACACTGAAAACCTGAACTAATTCAGGTAATAAAGTAAATATTAAAACAATTCTAAATGATAGAAATCTATCTAGATTTATCAAGAAATAAATCATAATCGAATGATAACATGGAAAAAAATCGGTGGTATGGTTTGGAATGATATGCTGAAATATTATTTTCTTCTGATTTTTATGGTTTCAGTTTAATCAAACATGGATCATTTTTTTAAAAAATCATTGTCTGTACTTTTCAAGAACAAATAGTATAATTCCATTTAGGTAATATTTTTTAAACAGTCAAAATTAATTTATAGCACAGAAATAAATCAACATTTGACTGGATCCAAGAATAGGAGATTTACCTACGAAGGCACATGTGGGAACATTTCTGTAATGTAAATGTTTATGTCTTGACTGTGGTTCTGCTTACACAGATGTATAAATTTATCAAAATTCATATAACATTTTACTGAAAATAGGAGTGTCTTATCATAATTAAATTATACTTCAATAAACTTTGTTTAAAATGCAATATGAGTAACTGATGACAAATAATCTGGTGGCATGGTGATTATTAGTCATATACAAAATACACACACACACACAGATACTTTATACTGAGTGGCTATGATTACTTTCCTATTAAATGTGATCAAAGAATAGAATTTTTATCCTAGAATTTAGGTAGAGGTTAAACAAAACTCCAAGACCCTTAAATGTGTGGTCCTTTGTGAGGTCCACAAAGATTCCCCATAAAAGGCTGCTGTCTCTAATGTTGTTTCCCCTGCCCAGTCATCTGATGCATGTCCTCATCCATCTGCAGTGATTTTATACTTTTCAGAAAAAATATCCAAAATTATTTACCAATTTTCCCATTAGACTCTGGATTCAACATATTGTGATACAGAACACGCTATGTCCAATTCAATCTACAATCCAATTTGATTTTTTTCATTCTGAAACACAATTTCAGTGAAATATAAATTGGTCATTATTTTTAACAGTTAATTATATATTTAACACCTGTTCAGAACATTTTAATCCTAAATGCAAGCTATTTTAATCCTCCATGAATTATGATACATATGACTTGTATATTACTAAATATTTATGTTTTACTCCATACATCTATGTATATAATTACTGTTTAGATAGATGAGATGTTAGAAATAGATGATGGATTGATGGATGATAGATGGGAAGATAGATACATAGATATATAGGGAACTAGGTAGATAGATATTAGATCAACCTTTTCTTTCTATACATCTCCCAAATCCACATACCCTTTCCAAATCAGGGAAACCATTCTCAGAGTAAGATTGAGTGTAAAACCAGTGAAGCTCCAGCTCTGTGCACCATGACTCACAGGAACTTCTATGAGTGCTAGAAGTTGTCACGGGGTTACCTTAGTTTACTGCTTTGAGATTTTTCAGGTAGCAGCACAGAGATGTGGAGCCCTGGTGGAGCTCAGTGTACTTCCTGAGTTGAGGAGACAGAACTGAGAGTGTGAGGACACCAAGGCAGAAGAGATCACAGGGAAGAGTACCAAAGAAGGAAAAGCTACACAGACAGAAAACTCAGGAGATCTATACTGGATCCACCTCAAATATTCAGCAGAGTACAGATCAACATATGTCTGTGAGGAAACTACACAAAGCTGGGGAAAGGGCCATCCTAAATGAATAGAGGGGTAGTCACCAATGCTCAAGGAAGGCCAGGAATAACTCCTCTTCTCAACAGCCAGATTTGAAAACCTTATGATCATAGGACACTATGAATGGAGTACTCAGAAGTGTCCTGCACTATTAGTACGGAATAATTAGCCCTAGACTAAATATTGCCCTTATCCAGTGCAACAAATCATAAAAGGATAAAACTGTTTCTAAGAAACTTGACTGTATCCTAGAACAAAGCTCAAAAATTTTCATAGAAATAAAATACAACTAGAACTCAACAAGTAAAAATTAATAATGCTTGGCATCCAATCAAATGTTATGAGGTATGCAAAGAAGAAGGAAAACATGATTCTACTGAGGGAAAAAAAAATCTAGCACTATGTTAAACATATACTGAAGGCTCAATAAATGTTTGCTGAATGAGTGACTGACTGACTGAATTAAAGAAAACAAATTTGTCTCAATGTTCTTGCCCAATAAGAAGATTTGTTTTCCCAAGTATTTTTCTTCAGCTAAAATTCTTGTCATATTATTTCTTATGTATCTTTCAAAAGGTAAAACTCCCTACGAGATGCTGGACAGATGTTTCAGCATTGATCACAGATCTGGACCAAATTGAACAGAAAATATTTATTAAATGAGCAAATGAAGGAAGGAGAAAAATAAAGAACAAAAGATGATAAAATATTTTAAATGCTGGGGTTCACAACAAATTATCTATTCACCATTACTATATACAATCATTTTCATCACTTCAACAGCATTTTCTTCTCTAATTGAAGATGAGTACTGGGATTTAAATGATACCAAGGTTTGTGCATTTTGGACCAAAAATAATAGAGCTTTAGACTAATGATCTTCACAATCTAGAAAAAGATATAATTTTCTTTCTCACTGTTTCCAAACTTTTACTGCATATCATTCTTTTAACATGTCAAATTATAACTCCATCTTACAAGTAGCTATTTAGTTAATTGCTAATAAAAAACAACAGTTTTTCTGGAGTCATTAGGATTTAAATAATTTACCAACATATTAATTTAAGTTTGCTTTTTTAAAAAAAGTTTAGCAGTTGTTACTTTAGTTCCAGGAGTAAAACACAGGGTTTTTTTTTTCTTAATTTTTAAATTTTATTTTATTTATTTTTTTACACAGCAGGTTCTTATTAGTCATCAATTGTGTACACATCAGTGTATACATGTCAATCCCAATCCCCCAGTTTATCACACCACCCCCTCCACCCACCCGTAGTTTTCCCCCTTTGGTGTCCATACATTTGTTCTCTACATCTGTGTCTCAATTTCTGCCCTGCAAACCAGTTCATCTGTACCATTTTTCTAGGTTCCACATATATGAGTTAATATATGATATTTGTTTTTCTTTTTCTGACTTACTTCACTCTGTATGACAGTCTCTAGATCCATCGACGTCTCTACAAATAACCCAATTTCGTTCCTTTTTATGGCTGAGTAATACTCCATTGTATACATGTACCACATCTTCTTTATCCGTTCATCTG